>NC_037680.1:51817758-52117758 GCF_003255815.1 Theropithecus gelada | reverse complement strand
TCCCAGAGTCAGAAGGCCAAGGGGAGGGTAAAAAGACTGTAAGTTCAAAGCCGATGGGAGACACTGGAAACAGCTCAGTGTGCACATTGTCAGTCTTCAGGGCCCAGACACAGAGATTAACTTTAGATAGAGCTAGAGGGTAAATTGAAGCACATCAATAACTCAGAGAGGTAAAGCAACTTGTCCAAGACCACACAGCTGCAGGTGGCAGACCTAGGACTAGATCCAGTTCTGTAAGCACCCAGGAATGCTTTTTCTGTGATAACCTTAGGCCTACCTACCACGTCAGGTCCATTTTGACCTTGGGTGAAATGGATGCAGAAAATCATCCCTGACCAACCACACAGGGAGACAGGAAACTACAATGGGGTTCCAGAGCTACTTGAACTCCGTAGTAAACTGTTTTCCTAGTTTTAAATTTGGTCAGATAAGAATTATAGGTGATACTGTTAAAATCCTTGAGGAAAAAAATGAGTAATGATTAGTAGATCCAGAGAGAAGGTGGTAGGTACTTCCTGCTCCAGAGAGCTTAAGGTTGACATCAGTACAAACACCTTTGGTTTTCTTGACAATTCTTAACCTTCTCCATTTGTTTTCCAACTCCTGATCTGTTAGGATTAAGATCTGGCATGTGTAAGTTTGCCCTAGACCTTGATTTTCGGAGAGTGGTTTCCAGAGCAGCAGGAGCAGCTTCACCAGGAAACTACTAAGAAATGCACATTCATGGGCTCCACTGCAGTCCTCTGGAATCAGAATCTTTGGGTAAGGGTCTAGGAATCTGTCTCAATAAAGACTTGATTCTGAAATGGTTGGGCCTGCCTCATGAGGTTGTTGGGAAGATCAAATGAGATAAGCAAGGAAAAGCCTGTGTGTAGCACCTTGCCTGCTGTTCAGTGGGTACTGAGTATACTTTACTTGTTATTCCTATAATTATTACAACTCCAGCTGTCTCTAGCCCTGGCAGTCCACAGTGTGAGTTCTAGACCCTTCCTTGTGCGCACTCTCTCTGTCTCTTTCTCTTAGCTTCCACAGCTCCATCCAAATCTTGTAGGTACTTTGGTGTGAGCACTGCAGGACCGGTAGCGGGTAACCTCCTGAGCACCCTTGAGAACCGACCTCCCACCCCTCCCAGGTTCCTGAGCCTCATCGCGATGACATCAAGATAGAACTAAAGCATACTTAAACCTACTTCATGCTATGGGAAAGAGGCCATGGGAACCTCATATTCTGAGCCAAAAGTCACATCACATTCACAAGAAAAAGCTTCCTTAGCCAGAGAGGAAGTCCCAGACCTCGACCATTGGAACTGTCTTCAGAAATCCAAAGTGTCCAGGCATGCTGGCTTAGATCATCTTGCCTTGGCTGTTCCTGTGGCTGCTGCTAGCAGCTTCCACGTGGGCCTTTTAAAGCAAGAGCTCAGCCACCACTTCCCAGCAGCTTGTGGGGCCCCCGGCATGGCCTCTGTCTCCGCAGAATACAGAGACGAGTGGCAGGCTGGAGCAGCAGCTGCGCCGCCTCCCTCAGGGCCACTATAATGTCTCCCAGGGGGGCAGCCCAAGCTTGGATGAGCCTTGAAAATTAGTGAGCAATTCTGACTTGTTTAATTTTTCTCTCCTAAGAACTTGAGAGATCATGTCCTCTTAATCATCTTTTGAGAGGAAAGACATGAGAAAAGAAAGACATTTGAGAAAACAGAGCAATTAATCTGTTCATTCATGTTCAGTAAATGACTGTGCTCTGAGTATATTCACTCTTTATTCTACAAACATTTGTTGGGTACCCAGTCTGCATGGAGCATTGGAAACACCAGGGTGAATTAAGAACATATCTGCTTTCAAGAATTCTGCAAGTGCATGGAGAAGGGGGCAAAGTGAACCCCCATTTTGTGAGTATTTATAATTCAATTTGCCAGGCACTGGGCTAGATGCTGAATTCTCCTAAGAACCCCATGAGGTTCATGCTTTTACTCCCATTCTACAGATTAGAATATTGAGAGTTAGAAAGATGGAGTGACTGGCTTAGAGTCTCCTATTTGGAAAGTGGCTGGGCTCTGTGAACACAAAAGCCCTTCTTTTCTTTACTATTCTGCCTCTGCAGGGGCATAGTTACTCATCTTTAGTGCAATGAACAGGACGGTTAAGTGCCATGAGAAGGTGTAAATTCAGAGGACCCTGGCAGCACAGAAGGCAGAAAGATGGCTTCCGGTTGCCCCATGGGTTTGGAAGGATAGCCTAAGGGTGGGTAGAGGCTTTACAAGGTGGCTGTAGGAAATCCCTGAGCAATGCTGTAGGGAGGGATGAGTGATAGGGTAGGAGGGATAGATGGGTCCCACTGTGTGGTTCTGTTTGCCCTGAGTGTGGTCCTGCAGGAGTCCACCATGGGAAGCAGAGGGATCTGGATATCTTGGGTCTGGCTCTGTTCTCAGCATGATCCTGGCCAGTACTTGGTCATCAAGAAGGGCTGGAAGAGCCAGGACAAAACTTGGAATATGCTTTGCACTCCCATGTATTACACTTGTTTTCCTTGGCATCACCATCACCTCACCACCTCCACACACTTACAAAGTGCCCGTGTGCACAAAGCACTTGGCATAGACTCATAACATTATCTGAGGGTACTCATGCCTCTCCTTATCCAGCCCCTCTCCCTTGTCCATGTCAGTTCACAGCAGCCGACGCCTCCTGCCAACATCACATGGGAGAGTCAAGAAGAAACTGGCACTTGCCAAGAAATGAGGTCCCAGGTACTCTGACATGCATTATTTCATGTATCCTCACAAGGCAGTGAGATGATTCCCATTTTATGGATGAGGTTACTGAGGCTCAGGGAGGCCAAGGTGTGCAAGGACCCATCTGGTGAGAGTAAAGTGGAGTACTCTGTTTCTAAAGCTGGTGACTTAGGAGTGAAGAGGGCAGTCAACAGGTTTTTTCTGGGAACCAAATAATAATCTGTGATAGATTTAGTTGATTTAAGTTAACCAATTAAAAGGTAAACAACTTGTATTGCTAAAGTTGAGGCAGTATGATAAAGACAAAAAGTGGGCTGAACACTGCAGTAGGACAGTCTTAGGTTCAAATCTTGACCCAATTTAGTCTTTCCGGGTCAACTCACTCACCTCCACTGAGCCTTCCTTTCTTCATTTGTAAAGTCAGAATAACAACACATATTTTTTAGGGTCATCAAGGCTAAGTGATAAAATGTGTGTATGATATGTAACTCTGTTCCTGGCAGATATGCAGGAACATGTCTCCTCCTCTAATTTGTCTTTTTCTCCAGCAGGTTCTTGCTTCCAGATTAACTGGTTTAGATACATGATTATTGACCATTTTGACATGCTTAGCTCAAGACTGTTTTTGTTTTTTAATTCAGCTGAGATTGCATGGATACTAAAACACCCTGTTTTATGGCGAGGCACAATAAAGGACAATTAACATGGTGGCACAGCTCTCCAAGAATGGCAAGTGACCTAAGTCTGCATGGCTGGCCTTTTGAAATTGCCTTGGCTTCATGATTTCAGGGTCCATGGAAAGCTCATGTGGCAGGGACTCGTTGGTTGTTCAATAAACTTTATACTTTTTCCTCTCAGCTAGACTATTTCCCATTGTCCCTCATAGTAAGGTGATTATACGACTCAGTTCTGTCCATTGAAATGTGGGTGGAAATAAAGGGGATGTGGAATGTGCGTGAAAAGCTTACCTTCTAAGAAATTCCCACAGATCCTATGCTTTTCCCTCATCTGCTTGCCAAATAGAAGATCCACTAGATGAAAGAACCCTGGGTCCCTGAACGGCTGCCTGGAGCACAGTAACCATTCCACCACACAATCTGCATTAGATTGTCAGTTAGACATAAATGCTTACTGAGTTAAGCCACTGGGAGTGGGGGTTACTTATCATAGCAATTGGCTTGCCCTCAAGAATACAGTTTACTTATGACTTATAGCAAGGTATTTATAGCCATCATTAATACTCTCTCTAAATGACTCTATAAAATCAAATACCCTGTAAGGGGTAATATATTGCTTTACATTGGCATAAATTAATTTATAAGCTTAGCCTGCCAAACCCAAGCAGGGCCCTAAGGGTGTATGGCACTGTTTTTGGTTGCAGGTATGGCTGAGGGTAGGGATTGCTGGCAACCTGGTATATGATACAGTGGTTCTCAAAGCATCAGTATCATTTGCACTATTTTGGAAGTGTAAATTTGTGGGCCCCATCTCAGACCTATTGGATCAGAAACTCTGGGAGTGGGGCCCAATACTCTGTTTTCACAGGCTCTCCAGTGATTCTGATATACCACTGAGAAGGATTGAGGGAGAAAAACAGCTGGACCCTAGAGATCACATCTGGGAAGAGCAGAAGAGGATGGAGTTTCAGCAACTGCTCCATGTAGCCTAAGAGGTCTGGGTGAGTGGACAAAGGGAGAAGGACCAATGAGGAGTACTTAATTTTCCTTATGATGATCTCTTGGAACATGGCACAAAGTTTAGGAATTTGGTTTCCTACTTCATAGAGTATTCTGAATTATTTCCTATTCCATAGAGTATTTTGAATTCACACCTGAATTCTTAGACTATTTTATTAATTTGCTAGGGCTGCCATAACAACATATTGGGTTTTTATGAGTGACTTAAACAACAGAAATTTATCATCTCACAGTTCTGGAGGCTGGAAGTCAAAGATCAAGGTGACAGCAGGGTTGGTTTTCTCTGAGGCCTTGCTCCTTGGCTTGCAGATGACCACCCTCTTTCTGCCTCTTCACGTGGTCTTTCCTCTGTGCCTGCATGTCCTTGGTGTCTCTTTTTGTATTCTAGTTTTCTTTTCTTATAAGGACATCATTCAGATTATATTAGGACCCATCCTAATGGCATAGTTTTAACTTAACTACCTCTCTAAGGCTATATCTTCAAAGACAGTCACATTCTGAGTTACTAGGGGTTAGAGTTTCAACAAATGAATTTGGGAGAAAAACAATTCAGTCCAAAACCACTATGGAACTTGTAATATTACTACTTTATTATATTCTTGTTCCTCTTGGAACCCCCTTGAATAATCCTGGAGCTAAAGCTAATTAAATGCTAAGTTTAACCTTTAGTTTGGAGTAGAATGCATGCTTCATTTTATTCTAACAGTGAAGTTAGAATGTAGCTAATACTTTTGACAGTGGGTTGGCTGATTGAAACTAGAATCACATAAAAGTAATGCAAAAGTAAAAGATGTCTGTTTTAAATAGAGCTTCGGATACACTTTGGGCAGACTGAAGTTAATTTGTGAAAAAGTGTCAAGTCTTTGGTAAATTGGGTCTGTAAAATGACCACAGAACCTGAGTGAAACTTGAATTTTGTCACGCACTGATGACCAGTTTCTCCATGATATATGGAGAAATGGTTCTTTTGATATATTGGTTTTGGTGTAAACTGGAAAACACTTTTGTTATGATAGAAAAGTGAGTTCCTCTTCAGAGATGCTTTTGAGTGCAGTTTGGCTTGTTAGCAAGCTGTGGTAATAATCTTAAATGATGACTGAATAATGCTGCAGAAATTATATATACAAAAAAATGAATGGAGAAAAGTAGACAGGCAACTCTTCTTAAAGCTCATGTTTCACAAGCTGGTATGTTTTTCCCGAGAGAATCCTCAGAAACTCAGAGGACCACTTGCTATTTCATTTCACATTCTCTCTTCATGCGAGTCTCCTCTTCCCTCGGCCCCCTCCCCACTTCGTATTAACTAGCAGAGGTCATGGATTTGGTGCCCCAGCTGCCAGGGTGAGCTTTGCTGTAACAGCTTCAGGTAGTCTAAACTTGGGGCAATTTAGCTGCCTGTAAAATCCCGCTGAATGAACTTTCTTATCATTTGTTAACTGCCAGGGCAAAGTTCACTGAAAAACATTCTTACTTCTAGTTTGTGAAACGGGAGCTGTTGAAGTCCTATGCATACAAACACGTTAGCCTATGCTCGAAATATGCTTATGGAGCAAATTCTGATATGATTAATGTTGGCATCAGTGAGCATACATTAGGGGGATTTGCATATATATAAATTTGAATAATGTTCAAGGACATCAAATGATTTCAGATTTAATAATTATAATAATGGCTAACATTTCTTGAAGTATCATGTGCCCAACACCTCTTTAACCATTTTATATAATAATTTAATCCCCCCAACAGCTCCATCGTTATACCCGTTTTTCAGATGAGGAAACCAAGGCTCAGAAAAGTTTCGTAATTTGTACAAGATCACACAGTGAGCTCCTGGGCAGCGAGCGAGGCTGTGAGTCCAGACAATCTGACTCCAGAGGCTGTGTTCTTATCCTTTGTGTTACACAGTGGTGGTTGTTAAACACACCAGGCAGGAAAATGACTGACTTTCCTGGGTAGGTTGGGAGGTGTACAGGAAACTGAAAACACATTAAAGCTTCCACTCTCAGATGGGGCTTCAGGAGACTGATACTCATTCCAAAGTGTCACTTTGGGGAATTTGAGAACAAAGTGTGAGTCTGTAAGACTGGGATCCTTGGTCCTCCCTTGGTCACTTTGGAGACACTAAGTACATTCAAAAAGTGTTTATTGAGGGCTGCTTGCTGGGCCCCTGAGAGCTACAGTCATGAAAGAGACATGGTCCCTGCTCTCCAGGAGCACAACAGTGCTGGGAGAGCCTGGACAGGAAGACATCATGACAAGATGATCTGGCAGCACTGAGAGTAGAGGTCAGAGTGAGGGAGCTTGGAGAGGAGACTAAGGAAGGATTGGCAGAACAGGTGCTCACTGAGCCAAGTATAAAGATGAATGAATAGAATTTTACCACTGAGTAAGGTAGGGAAGTGTGTGCCAGGCCACGGACTGTGGGTGAGCCAGGCCACAGAGGAAAAGGCACCAGATGCTCCTTCCTAGCAGCACAAGTGGGCGCCATGATGGGAGCTAAGGGTTGGGGCTTAGGTTTTGTCCCAGTGGGATGCAGAGTCAACTACGGGGTTAAGCAAGATAGTGCCACAATGACTTTTTTTAAATTTTATTTTTTAGCAAGGAAAGGATTGATTTGTCCAAGGGTAATGTGGGGATTCATGAAAGAGTGTTTCTCATTCTAGGAATGGCTTTATGCTAATGCAGAAGAAGTGGCTGTCTTGATGCCACAGCCACCACTCACGCCTCTCCTGTTTGCTCATGTTTAGAGTTCCACAGTTCTCAACTGTGGCACTGAAACATTTACTATTGTGTATGTTATTATTTATATATTATAACATTATTTATATTTATATGTTATAGTATTAAATATGTTATATTTGTAACTGTGAAACTCTAAACATTTATTATTATTGTTATTATTATTTGTTCCTTTGTTTAGATGCCATCTCGCACCACTTATAGGATATTAAGTCTCATGAGCTGCCTAAACTTGGCCACACGAGATAGAATACTTGGGCAGTTTTCCCCAAGAGTACATTTTGGTAAGATATGAAGAGGGGAGAATTGAAAGTTTGGGCACATGGAGGAAATGTAGCACTAATGTGGAGCTGATTCAAAAGTCAATTACATTGAAAGCTAATGTGATATCAGGGTGAAATTGGAAATGGTGCAGACAAAGGCCCACTAGAAGGAGTACCTTTAGCACATGCTTCTGACACTGCCCAAAAGTTATGCAAGACAATAGGGAACTTCTTAAAGCTCTGCAGTAACAATGCTACTAAATATTTGAAACGCCGGTCCTTTAAGTTCATCCTCATCTGCTAGTCAAAAACCCACACAGTTATGTTAAAATAAGGAAAACAAATTGCTTCGTTTTAAAACAAGGTTTATGCTTTAGCTTTGGACTTAAGAATTTTTCCCTTTCGTCTTTGTCTTTTTAAAAATGCCATTTCTGCCATATACTCCAAACCTAGTTAGAAATAACAGAAGCAAAAAATATATGATGTAGCAAATAGTTTTAAGGATATGTCTGTTTATATGTCTAAAAATGAAGCTGTAGTTATGGCAATACATTTTGACTTGATTGGCTCAGTCAGAGGGTCATGTGACCATGATGGCAGGTGCTCATTCATGATTTGATGACTTCTCCACCTAGAATCTGGCAGCCTGACGGCCTAGCACCTGCTCAGCCCAAGCAGCGAGCAAGGAGTCCCTCAGCAGCAAGCGAAGGGATGTGGGTATAAAGAGATGTTTTATCATTCAGTATTCTTTTTGTCTCATTGTTCAGGTGTGTAAAATTCAGGCTAAAACCTTCAGATTGACCATAAAAAAAAAAACCTGAATGAGGACCTCATCATTCTCCACAAGGCTCAAAGAGTTGCCGGGAAAAGCAATGTATTTTCTGCAACTTTGCAGAGGTATAAAAATGAATAGGTGTAAAGAACATTAATAATTTAGCGTTACAGTGTCTCTAAAATTTTTAATGTGTATGCCTACTTTGGGGGACTCTATCCTACAAAAATGAAAGCATCGGTACATAAGGATATATTCACAAAGATGTGTTTATTTCAGTATTGTTTGTTGTAGAGGGGGAAAAAAACCCTGAATGTTCGCTAGTAGAGGAATGGTGGAATGATTCTGATACATTCAGAATGTTTAAATGAGGATTTATCTCTGTACGTACTGACCTGAAAGGATGTCTGTATATGTGGCTATATTTTAAAAGTTGTTAACAAAGAATGTGTATAGTATAAACTAATTTATATATACATATATTTGTACATTTATATTTGCTGTGTAAGCATTGAGAAGTATGAGGAAGAATATAAACCACATTACTACTTTTGCGGAGGGTTATGATTGTAGGGAAAATTTGACTTGTTGCAACAAGCATATATTAGTTTCATAATTAAAATGCAATACAGAGAAAGAAATCCTACTTAACCATTTAGGATTTGGTGAGGATTAACTGAGACAATATTTATAAAATGCTTATTAGAATCCCTCGTGTACAGTAGGTATCCAAGACATGGCAGATAGGATTACTTGATTTTTTTCCCCCAGGGCTGATGCAGCCTATAGCAGCCCGGCCTTTGCCTATGCCCACATTGTCATTTCATGCATTCTGCATTCCAGATGGCTTGTAGTCTCTGGGTACACCGTGCTATCTCTATATGACCCTTAGGCCTTTGCACATGCAGTTCCCTGTTTTACAATTCCTATACCCCCTCTTTCACCTACTTAGCTGCTTTGTATCCTTCCAGTGTCAGTTGAAGTGCCTTTGTTGACCAAGGCAAGATATCTGTCCTCTCTGGGCTGTCCATCCTATAGCATAACACTCATCACCCTATTTGAACAGTCTGTCTTTGGGGCTGTGTCCATCCATCTTTGCACCCTAAGCACCTAATCTAGGACCATGGAATGGGTACTTGACAAAGGCTAACAAAGTAGCTGAGTGAGGACTGACAGTGGATGCATGACTATATGGGACGAGAAAAAGGGAAGACCCATTTTCTCATTAAAGCTTGGGAAGCCTGACAGGTACTGACTGTGTCATTGCTTGTTTTCCAGGGTCCTTCTTGGGTTATCTAAGTGCAGCATTCTTCTTTCTCAGGTTTTTGCAATTTGGAAGTGGATGAAGGTGCTGATGTTTTAAAATGATTAATTTGCTCAGGTTATTATATATTGCTCCTTCAATTTAGAAGTTATTAACTTGCTAGAACAGTTCATAACTATACTTTATTAACTTTCTGCATATGTACAAGAACCTCAGTTGAACCAGTGTCAGATAAAAGCAATTGAGAAAATACATTACAAATTGGAAACTGAGACGCGATTTGCTGATAGTGATTGCAGCTGCAATATAAACAAATTGTACAGTCCTCAATGGCAGATGAGTCATTTCTTAGTCATGTTAAAAGACAATCTTAAAAATTACGAAAATCATGACTCTCACACTCTTTTGAGTGCCTCATGACTCTTAAAAGAGAATCTAAAGAATACACATGTTGTAGACAGCATTGAAATGAATGTGAAAGGGAAGGCAAAACTGGTTTTTTCATGAGGAGTTGGTGATAGGCAATTGAACATTTTTGAACAAGACAGAATTTGCAAATCTGTAGATAAGAATTATTGCACGTTGTTATCAGTTATTCACAATTTACAGAGTTGTAAATAGATCAAAGATGAGTTCAGGCTAGAATCAAACTGGAAAGGTATCCTCTAGGATCTAGACCATGGGTGTCCAATCTTTTGGCTTCCCTGGGCTACACTGGAAGAAGACGAATTGTTTTGGGCTACACATAAAATATATTAACACTAACAATAGATGATGACCTAAAAAAAACAAAAAAAAATCATAATGTTTTAAGAAAGTTTACAAATTTATGTTGGGCTGCATTCAAAGCTGTCCTGGGCTGCATGTGGCCCATGGGCCACGGGTTGGACAAGCTTGATAGTCAATGCCTAGTTTTCTACTGAAGCAGAAATTTTCCTACAGTTCCCTCTATTCTCAGAACTTTGAGGCTCTATAAGTGCTACGGATGCCTCACATCAACCTAATATACTTTATATATGCTTTACTTATGATATCTCATTTAACATACTTAGTCATCACAACATGAATATGAGGTAGGTATTTTTATGGAAGAGGCAGCATGGAAAGCTTAAGTCATTCGACAGTCATTAGTTAACAAGTTAAGATGCAAACATAAGTCTCTGAACTCAGAAGTCATGTTTTTCCCACCCCATTCTGCTGCCTCTTTGTTGACCCTTCCTAGAGTTTACTTTCCTCTTCCCTCCACTTTACTTCCACTGCAGTTTTCTGCCATCTTCCATTGGAGGAAGTCCATGCTTCCCATCCTCCATTCCCTGAACCATTCTGGGCTGCTTTGCCCAGTGTTCCCAGCTCCACCCTTATGCTCCCAATATCTGCTCTGGGGAGGGGAACACTGTCTCTGTGTGTGTGCTTACCACCCTGTCCCCTGTGGTTTTCTTGATTTTAAGTACAGGGAGGGAAGGGACTCTGTCTACCAACAGAGAAATTTCATATTGGAATAGTAAAGATTGGCTTCTGGTTGGTACCACCTGGAAGACAGCATGGTCCTCCCCCTAAAAAAACAAATCTCTGTCTCTCTCTAGTCCTTCCTGTTTCTTCTTTTTGTTTGTAGACAGTTCCCTCAGGCTTTTCCTGTTTAAATTTTGCTTCACTGTTGCTAAGTGTGGATATAAGGTAACCATACAGTTGCTGTTGTCTCAATACTTTAAAACATCTTTGCCATTCAAGAATCTTAAGATGTGGTAAATCCAGGTAGAAGTCTAATTTACACATTTGATTGAACTGTTGGGTATTTTGATCTCACGCTCTCTTCATACTGAAGAGTGAAAAATTACCCAGCTCCTGGCTGCCCTAACAAGAGGCAAGATCTTCAGTAAGGAAGAACAGGAATATTTACACTGAATCTGACCTTCTGTTTTAAGATTTTAAAACGTGGGTCATCTAAAACAATACCTACCTACATGAGATTAAGCTATTGATATTCCTGGGTGAAGCCTTACTTTGTCATGATGTTTTGTCTTTTTATATTGTTGTTTGATTCAATTTGCTAAAATGTATCTAGAATTTTTGCATCAGTGTTCATGGGGGATATTGGTCTGTAGTTTTCTTATAAAGTGACTATCAAGTTTTGGTATCAGGGTAATGCCAGCCTCACAGATGAGTTGGAAATTGTTCTGTCCTCTTTAATTTTCTGGAAGAGTTTGGAAAGAATTGGTCTTATTTCTGGCTTAAACATTTGGTAGAATTCAGTAGTGAAGCCATCAGGGCCTGCAGATTTTTTTGTGGCGAGATTTTTAACCACAAATTCAATTTCTATAACAGTTATAAGGTTAATCAGGTAATCTATTTCTCTTTGAGTGAGCTTTGGTACCTGTATGTTTCAAAGAATTCATTCATTTCGTCTAAATTATTATATTTATTGTCAAAAAGCTATTAATAATATTCCTTTATTATTCATTTAATATCTATAAATTCAGTAGTGATACTCCCTCTCTCATTCCTGAGATTAGAAATTTGTGTCTTGTATCTTTTTTGTTCTCCTTATCAACATGATTAAAAGTTTATTCATTTTACTGATCTCTTTGAAGAACCAGCTTTTGGTTTCATTAGTTTTCTCTATTTTCCTTTTTCCGTTTCATTGATCTCTTATCTGATCTTTGTTATTTCCATTCCTCTGCTTACCCTGGGTTGCACTTGCTTCTCTTTTTCCAGTTTCTGAAAATAGAATCTGAGGTCATTGATCTGCAACATTTCTTTATAAATTGATAAATTTCTGTTATAAATTTTGATGTGCTGTGTTTTTAATTTCACAAGTCTTTCTTAAATAATCAAATTTACAATTTTATTTCTTCCTTGACCAGAGAGTTATTTAAAACTGAATTATCTAAGTTCTAAATTTTGGGGGACTTCTCAAAGATCTTTCTGTTATTGCTTTCTAATTTAATTTCATTGTGGTCATAGAATACGTTTTGTATGACTTGAATCCTTTTAAAATTATTGAGACTTATTTTATGACCAAAATTTGATTTATCTTGAGAAATGATCTGTACACACATGAAAATAATGTGTATTCTGTTACTAGGTGGAGCGGTGGGATGTTCTATAAATGTCAGTTAGGTCAGTTTGCTTAATAGGTCAATAGTGTTGTTCAAGTCCATTATATCCTTCCTGACTTTCAGTCCGCTTAAAAATAATTACTGAAAGAAGGAGTGGTGAAATTTTTCAGCTCTGCATCATAAAATTGCCCTTTTAATCTCTGGTAATATTCTTTGTTCTTAAACGCTTCGATATAAAGCTAAATAATAAGAAAAAAATCTCATATATTTACACATATAGTTACCATTTTTGATACTTTTCATTCCTTTGATTCGTATCTCTATCTTAAATCATTTTCCTTGTTCCCAAAGGAATTCCTTTAACATGTCTTTTAGTGTGGGTCTGCTATTGATTAATTCTTTCAGGTTTTATATGTCTAAACATGTCCTTATTTTATACCTTAACTTTGAAAAGATATTGTTGCTGGGTATAGAATCATAGGTCATCAGGGTTTTTTTTGTTTTGTTTTGTTTTTTAATACCTTCAACATATTACTTCACTGGCTTCTTTGCACTTACATTTTTTTTCTGACAAGAAATATGTTGTCATTCTTAGCTTAATTTATTTGTATATAATGTTTCCTTTTTCCCTTGTTTGGCTACTTTTACTATTTTCTCTTTATCACAACTCTCAGCAATTTGATTATGATGCGCCTTGGTGTAGTTTTCTTCACGGTTTTTGTGGTTGTAGTTCATTGAACTTCTTGAATCTATGGTTTTATAGTTTTCATCAAATTTGGAGATTTTTCAGTCATTACTTCTTAAAATATTTTTTAATCTCCCACCTTCTCCCCTTATAGGATTCTCTTGTCATTTTAAAATTTTTATTTTTCTCTCTATGTTTTATTTGTGGATTATTGCTATTGGCTTTTTAAGTCACCAACAGTTTATTTTGCAATATGTAATCTGCCACTAGTCTCATTCAGAATTTTTTTTTATTTCAGACATTGTATTTTTCTTCTGTGGAAGCTCAATTTGGGTTTTTAAAAAATATATCATCCAGCCGGGTGCAGTGGCTTATGCCTGTAATCCCAGCACTTTGGGAGGCCGAGGCAGGTGGATCATGAGGTCAGGAGATCGAGACCATCCTGGCTAACACGGTGAAACTCCGTCTCTACTAAAAATACAAACAATTAGCTGGGCGTGGTGGTGGGCACCTGTAGTCCCAGCTACTCGGGAGGCTGAGCCAGGAGAATGGTGTGAACCCAGGAGGCAGAGCTTGCAGTAAGCCGAGATCGCATCACTGCACTCCAGCCTGGGCAACAGAATGAGACTCTGTTTCAAAAAAAAAAAATATATATATATATATATAAATATATATATATAGAATATATATATTATATTATATATTCCATATCTCTACTTAACTTTTTGAACATAAGGAATCTAGTTATAATTTATATTCCTAAAGGTAATTCACAAGCATAATCTTTTATTTTCTGATTTTTCTGTTAAATTTTATAAATTTGAGACTACTGCTTCTCCCCAAGATGGAGTAACAGTTACCAAACTTACCCTACCACTTGAAACAAGAACAACAACAACAACAACAACAAAACAGTAAAATATAAGATATACATTGGTTTCAGTATCTGGACATCAGGTAATAAAGGACAGTCTTTCCTGAAAGTAGATGAGATGGTGAGGAATTCTAGTGATCAGTAACAATGAATAAAGTAACCAGTAGGGTAGGGGCAGCAGTAGACAAGAGTAATTTCATACCAAGCATATTTAAATGGCCTGAGTCACACATTGACTGGTAGAGCAAATGGTGTTGAATTGGCGAGCAGAGTGCAGACGGAAGGATTGTAAGATGAGCAGAGAAAAGGCAGAGCACAGACAAGTTACAGGAATGACAGTAAACAATCTCCCTTTGGGGAATTATTTGGAGTTCTTGCCATGTATTGGTTAGGCAAGTTATTGATCTAGTGGATTTAGAGATAAGCTGTTATAATGGTGTTCAAACTGGGATAAAGTGTGCCATGATGTCTGATATCATTCAATTAAGGTTAAATGAGCAAGTTGCACAGGTTGGCTCGGACCTCACAGACACTACATTGGAGACCAAATGACATTCACATTTTTATATTTGAGTATTCAGTTTCCTTAAAGCCTCTATTACAACATAAATAGTTAATTAAATGCTTATTACCTACCTTTATATTTCACATTTAGAAAGATTGGCATTTGGAGCATGATGTAAAGAAATGTGACATGTGGGCACCATTTGATGCCTTCTCTTCAAGCTTCAAGCCAAAACTTGCATCTATAGGTTTTATCTTTGTGTATCGGAATCTAAAAGAGAAAAGATCATCCTTCTCTTCTCTCTTCTTGATGACCTAACCTCAGTGCTTCCCTTTTCCCACTGGCTCCAGCTGCCTAAATGAGTTTAGTACTCACTGGGAGCACCCAATGGCTCTGATCTGTGAGTCATTGTCTTACCTCTCATTTCTTTTCTGATTAATAGCTTTACCCTAAAAATTTCTCAGACCAGCCCTGGTGCTCTCAGAATTCTGCACACATTGTCTTAAGAGGCTAAATCTTTCCCTTTCCTTGGTGAGTATAGTAAACAAAGCAACTTAAACACTTACAGTGTTTTTGTTTGTTTGTTTGTTTGTTTGGCTTTAGGTTTTTAATTAAATGATTTTAATAATGCCATTTTTTATATTATAGTTTAAGTTCTGGGATACATGTGCAGAACATACAGTTTTGTTACATGGATATATATGTGCCATGGTGTTTTGCTGCACCCATCAACACATCATCTACATTAGGTATTTCTCCTAATGCTATCCATCCCCTTCCCCCGCTCCCCAGGACAGGCCCCAGTGTGTGATGTTCCCCTCCTGGTGCCTGTATGTCCTCATTGTTCAACTCCCTCTTGTGAGTAAGAACATGTAGTGTTTGGTTTTGTGTTCGTTTGCTGAGAATGCTGATTTCCAGCTTCATCCATGTCCCTGCAAAGGACACATACTCATCCTTTTTAATGACTGCATAGTATTCCATGGTGTATATGTGCCACATTTTCTTTATCCAGTCTAACATTGATGGGCATTTGGGTTGGTTCCAAGTCTTTGGTATTATGAATAGTGTTGCAGTAAACAAATGTGTGCATGTGTCTTTAGAGTAGAATGATTTGTAATCCTTTGGGTATGTACCTGGTAATGGGATTGCAGTGTCAAATGGTATTTCTGGTTCTAGATCCTTGATCCTTTGTGTATGTATCCAGGAATGGGATTTCTGGGTCAAATGGTATTTCTGGTTCTAGATCCTTGATCCTGAATCGCCACATTGTCTTCCACAATGGTTGAGCTAATTTACACTCCCACCAACAGTGTAAAAGCATTCCTATTTCTCCACGTCCTCTCCAGCATCTGTTGTTTTCTGACTTTTTAATGATTGCCATTCTAACTGGCGTGAGATGGTATCTCATTGTGGTTTTGATTTGCATTTCTCTAATGACCAGTGATGAAGAGATTTTTATCATGTTTGTTGACTGCATAAATGTCTTCTTTTGAGAAGTGTCTGTTCATATCCTTTGCCCACTTTTTGATGGGGTTATTTTTTTCTTGTAAATTGTTTAAGTTCGTTGTAGATTCTGGATATTTGCCCTTTGTCAGATGCATAGATTGCAAAAATTTTCTCCTATTCTGTAGGTTGCCTGTTCGCTCTGATGATAGTTTCTTTTGCTATGCAGAAGATCTTTAGTTTAATTAGATCCAATTTGTCAATTTTGGCTTTTATTGCCATTGCTTCTTGTGTTTTAGTCATGAAGTCCTTGCTCATGCTTATGTCCTGAATGGTATTGCCTAGGTTTTCTTCTAGGGTTTTTATCATTTTAGGTCTTACATTTAAATCTTTAATTCATATTGAGTTAATTTTTGTATAAGGTATAAGGAAGGGGACCAATTTCAGTTTTCTGCATATGGCTAGCCAGTTTTCCCAACACCATTTATTAAATAGGAAATCCTTTCTGCAATGCTTGTTTTTATCAGGTTTGTCAAAGATCAGATGGTTGTAAAATGTGTGGTGTTATTTCTGAGGACTCTGTTCTGTTCCATTAGTCTATATATCTGCTTTGGTACCAGTACCATGCTGTTTTGGTTACTGTAGCCTTGTAGGATAGTTTGAAGTCAGGTAGCGTGAACCCTCCAGCTTTGTTCTTTTTGCTTAGGATTGCCTTGGCTATATGAGCTCTTTTTTGGTTCCATTTGAAATTTAAAATAGCTTTTTTGAATTCTATGAATAAAGTCAATGGTAGCTTGATGGGGATAGCATTGAATCTATAAATTACTTTGGGCAGTATGGCCATTTTCACAATATTGATTCTTCCTATCAATGAGCATAGAATGTTTTTCCATTTGTTTGTGTCCTCTCTTATTTCCTTCAGCAGTAGTTTGCTGTTCCCCTTGAAGAGGTCCTTCACATCCCTTGTAAGTTGTATTCCTAGGTATTTTATTACCTTTGTAGCAATTGTGAATGGGAGTTCACTCATGATTTGCATCTCTGTTTGTCTATTATTGGTATACAGGAATGCTTGTGATTTTTGCACATTGATTTTGTATCCTGAGACTTTGCTGAAATTGCTTATCAGCTTAAGGAGTTTTTGGGTTAAGATGATGAGATTTTCTACATAGACAATCATGTCATCTGCAAACAGAGATAATTTGACTTCCTCTTTTCCTATTTGAATACCCTTTATTTCTTTTCTTGCCAGATTGCCCTGACCAGAACTTCCAATACTATGTTGAATGGGAGTGGTAAGAAAGGGCATCCTTTTCTTATGCTATTTTTCATAGGGAATTCTTCCAACTTTTTCCCATTCAGTATGATATTGGCTGTGGGTTTGTCATAAATAGCTCTTATTATTTTGAGATACGTTCCATCAATATCTCATTTATTGATTATTTTTAGCATGGAGGAGTGTTGAATTTTATTGAAGGCCGTTTCGGTATCTATTCAGATAATCATGTGGTTTTGTCATTGGTTCAGTTTATGTGACAGATTACGTTTATTGATTTGCATATGTTGAACTGGCCTTGCACTCCAGGGATGAAGCTGACTTGATCATGGTGGATAAGCTTTTTGATGTGCTGCTGAATTCGGTTTGCCATTATTTTATTGAGGACTTTTGCATTGATGTTCATCAGGGATATTGGCCTGAAATTTTGTTTTTTCCATTGGGTCTCTGCTAGGTTTTGGTATCAGGATGATGGTGGCCTCATAAAATGAGTTAGGGAGGAGTCTGTCTTTTTCTATTGTTTGGAATAGTTTCAGAAGGAATGGTATCAGCTCCTCTTTGTACCTTTGGTAGAAGTCAGCTGTGAATCTGCCTGGTCCTGGGCTTCTTTTTATTGGTAGGCTAATAATTACCACCTCAATTTCAGAACTTCTTATTGGTCTATTCAGGGATTCGATTTCTTCCTGATTTAGTCTTGGGAGGGTTTATGTGTCCAGAAATTTATCAGTTTCTTCTAGATTTTCTAGTTTATTTGCAGAGAGGTATTTATAATATTCTCTGACAGTAGTTTGTATTTCTGTGGGATGAGTGGTGATATTCTCTTTATCATTTTTATTGTGTCTATTTGATTCTTCTCTCTTTTCTTTATTAGTCTGGCTAGTGGTCTATCTACTTTGTTAATCTTTTCTGAAAACCAGTTCCTGGATTCATTGATTTTTTGAAGGATTTTTCGTGACTCTATCTCCTTTAGTTCTGCTCTGATCTTAGTTATTTCTTCCTTCTGATAGCATTTGAATTTGTTTACTCTTGCTTCTCTAGTTCTTTTAATTATGATGTTAGGTTTTTGATTTTAGATCTTTCCTGCTTTCTCCTGTGGGCATTTAGTTCTATAAATGTCCCACTAAACAATGCTTTAGCTGTGTCCCAGAGATTCTGGTGCATTGTAATTTTGTTCTCGTTGGTTTCAAAGAACTTATTTATTTCTGCCTTAATTTTGTTATTTAACCGGTAGTCATTCTGGAGCAGGTTGTTCAGTTTCCATGTAGTTGTGCAGTTTTGAGTGAGTTTCTTAATTCTGAGTTCTAATTTGATTGCACTGTGGTCTGAGAGATTATTTGTTATGATTTCCATTCTTTTGCATTTTCTGAGGAGTGTTTTACTTCCAATTATGTGGACGATTTTAGAATAAGTGCGATGTGGTGCTGAGAAGAATGTATATTATGTTGATTAGGAGTGGAGAGTTCTGCAGATTAGGTCTGCAGATTAGGTTCCAGTCTATTAGGTCTGGTTGGTCCAGAACTGAGTTCGAGTCCTGAATATCCTTGTTAATTTTCTGTCTCATTGATCTGTTTAGTACTGACAGTTGGGTGTTAAAGTTTCCACTATTATTGTGTGGGAGTCTAAGTTTCTTTGTAGGTCTCTAAGGATTTGCTTTATGAATCTGGGTGCTCCTGTATTGTGTGCATATATATTTAGGATAGTTAGCTCTTAGTGTTGCATTGATCCCTTTACCATTATGTAAGGCCCTTTGTTGTCCTTTTTGTTCTTTGTTGGTTTAAAGTCTGATTCATCAGAGGCTAGGATTGCAACTCCTACTATTTTCTTTTTGCTTTCCATTTGCATGGTAAATCTTCCTCCATCCCTTTATTTTGAGCCTATGTGTGTCTTTGCACATGAGATGGGTCTCCTTAATATGGCACACTGATGGGTCTCGACTCTTTATCGAATTCACCAGTCTATACCTTTTAATTGGGGCATTTAGCCCATTTGCACATAAGGTTAATATTGTTATGTGTGAATTTGATCCTGTCATTATGATGCTAGCTGGTTATTTGCCCGTTAGTTGATGCAGTTTCTTCATAGTGTCAATGGTCTTTACAATTAGGTTTGTTTTTGCAGTGGCTAGTACCAGTTCTTCCTATATTTAGTGATTCCTTCAGGAGTTCTTGTAAGGTAGGCCTGGTGGTGACAAAAATCCCTCAGCATTTGCTTGTGCGTAAAGGATTTTATTTCTCCTTTGCTTATGAAGCTTAGTTTGGCTGGATATGAAATTCTGGGTTGAAAATTCTTTTTTTAAGAATGTTGAATATTGGCCCCCACTCTCTTCTGGCTTTTAGGGTTTCTGCAGAGAAATCTGCTGTTACTTTGATGGGTTTCCCTTTGTGAGTAACCTGACCTTTCTCTCTCACTGCCCTTAACTTTTTTCCTTCATTTCAATCTTGGTGAATCTGATGATTATGTGTCTTGGGTTTGCTATTCTTGAGAAATATCTTTGTGGCGTTCTCCGTATTTCCTGAAATTGAGTTTTGGCCTGTCTTGCTATGTTGGGGAAGTTCTACGGGATAATATCCTGAAGTGTGTTTTCCAACTTGGTTCCTTTCTCCCCACCACTTTCAGGTACATTAATCAATTATAGGTTTGGTCTTTTCACAAAATCTCATATTTCTTGGAGGCTTTTTTGGTTCCTTTTTATTCTTTTTTCTCTAATCTTGTCTTCACACTGTATTTCATTAAGTTGATCTTAAATCTCTGATATCCTTTCTTCCACCTGATAGATTCGGCTACTGATACTTGTGTATGCTTCAGGAAATTCTCGTGCTGTGTTTTTCAGCTCCATCAGGTCATTTATGTTCTTCTCTAAACTGGTTATTCAGTTAGAAATTCCTCTAACCTTTTTTCAAGGTTCTTAGCTTCCTTACATTGGGTTAGAACATGCTCCTTTAGCTCAGAGAGGTTTGTTATTACTCACTTTCTGAAGCCTACTTCTGTCAATTCATCAAATTCATTCTCCATCCAGTTTTGTTCCCTTGCTGGCAAGGAGTTGTGATACTTTGGAGGGGAAAAGACATTCTGGTTTTTGGAATTTTCAGCCTTTTTGTGCTGGTTTTTCCTCATCTTCATGTATTTATCTACCTTTGCTCTTTTCTGTTGGTGACCTTTGGATGGAGTTTTTGCTTCGTCTTCCTTTTTGTTGATATTGGTGCTGTTGTATTTTGTTTGTTAGCTTTCCTTCTAACAGCCAGGCCCCTGTGCTGCAGGTCTGCTGGAGTTCACTGGGGGTCCACTCCAGACCCTGTTTGACTGAGTCTTACCAGCAGAGGCTACAGAACAGCAAAGATTGCTGTCTGCTCCTTCCTCTGGAAGCTTCGTCCCAGAGGGGCACCTGCTAGATGCCAGCCAGAGCTCTCCTATATGAGGTGTCTGTCGACCCCTGCTGGGAGGTGTCTCCCTGTCAGGAGGCATGGGGATCAGGGAACCACTCGAGTAGGGTCTGTCCATTAGCAGAGCTCGAGCTCTGTGCTGGGTTATCAGCTGCTCTCTTCAGAGCCAGTAGGCAGGAATGTTTAAGTCTGCTGAAGCTGTGCCCACAGCTGTCCCTTCCCCCAGGTTATCTGTCCCAAGGAGATGGGGGTTTTATCTGACTGGGGCTGCTGCCTTTCTTTTAGAGATGCCCTGCCCAGAGAGGAGGAATCTAGAGAGGTAGTCTGGCTACAGCTGCTTTGTGGCACTGTGATGGGCTCCGCCCAGTCCGAACTTCCTGGCGGCTTTGTTTACACTGTGAGGGTAAAACAACCTACTCAAGCCCCAGAAATGGCGGAAGTCCCTCCACCCATCAAGTTTGAGCATCCCAGGTTGACTTCAGACTGCTGTGCTGGCAGCAAGAACTTCAAGCCAGTGGATCTTAGCTTGCTGGGCTCCATGGGGGTTGGATCCACTGAGCAAAACTACTTGACTCCCTGGATTCACCCCTGTTTCCAGGGGAGTGAACAGTTCCATCTCGCTGGTGTTTCAGGTGCCACTGGGGTATGGAAAAAACTCCTGCAGCTAGCTTGATGTCTGCCCAGTTTGTGCTTGAAACTGAGGGCCCTGGTGGTGTAGGCACCAGAGGGAATCTGCTGGTCTGTGGATTGTGAAGACCATGGGAAAAGTGTAGTATCTGGACTGGAATGCACCATCCCTCACGGCAGGGTCCCTCATGGCTTCCCTTGGCTAAGGGAGGGAACTCCTCAACTCCTTACTCTTTCTGGGTGAGGCAACATCCTACCCAGCTTTGGCTCACCCTCCGTGGGTGGCACCCACTGTCTAACCAGCCTCAATGAGATGAACCTGGTACCTTAGTTGGACATGCAGAAATCACCTGCCTTCTGCATTGGTCTCACTGGGAGCTGCAGACCAGAGCTGTTTTTATATAGCCAAATAAAAACTGGGAATAATCACAGTGCTTTTGTTGTTGTTGTTGTTGTTGTTATTGTTGTTGTTGTTTTGTCTAGGCTTCTAGGAAAAATACCCAAAGCCGGGGAAGGCTTGACTACATTACAGTTTTGGTTAGGGCTAAGTAAATATAGCAGTGACTCCTGTGGTTTTCTAGTATGAGTAGTTGGCATAGGGGCTATTAAATAATCATGAACTTGAAATGATGCTGTTTTTGGAATTTTAGCCTCATCAAGGTAGGTGTTGTTATTGCCACTTTGCAGATATATTCAGTCTTATAAAGGTTAATTGACTTGCCTAAGGTCACAGAGCAAGAGAGTGGTAAAATTAAGAATTAAATTTGAGGTCTCTGTGGCTCCAAGGGCTATGTTCTCTATATCAGTCAATAGATTTGGTAGGAATGACTGACAAACAGTGTCTGTGGAAGGCTGAGAGCTGAGAGTAAATTTGTTATAGCTAATCTTCCTTGATCCTTTAGTGATCTAGGTACAATGTAATCTGGGCAGATCTTGTTGCTATTTCAGGTTTAGATTTAGTGTGTAGCAAAAAAACAGAAGCACCAAGGGGGTCAGAGAGAAAAACAATGAGGAATCCAGAGAGGAGTTTCAGATGCAGGACATAGCAAAGGAACTAACTAGGTGAATGATGTAAAGAGCCCGAAAAAAATGTGCCCATGCATGATTTCTATTGATTTAGCGAGAATCCACCTTAGAGTTATTTGCGAAAATCTGTGAGCCACCCTGTGGGTGGGATGCTCATGGACACAAAGAAAGAAACAACAGACACTGGGGCCTACTTGAGAGTGGAGGGTGGGAGGAGGGAGAGAAGAAGAAAAGGTAACTACTAGGTTTAGTTCCTGGGTGATGGAACAATCTGTGCAACAAGCCCCGTGACACGAGTTTACCTATATAACAAACCTGCACATGTACCCCGAACCTAAAGCAAAAGCTTTTTTAAAAAGAAAAAAGGTAAAAAACTTAAAAACCTGAATTTGTAGCATTTTCGACTTTTACTTACAAAGAACCAAAGTATATAATTCAATGGTATTCAAACAAAAAAATGTGGAATTCTTGTCTTTACACAAATGTAAGCAGAATTCCTGTATATAAAGTGGGTAATTGTGGAGCCACTTGGAGCCTTCCCATGTGGATTCTCCATTCCCTGGTACTGCTAATCTCTGAAGCACCTCCTCAGGCTTCTGGGCTCTCAGAAACAAGTTGCAAAAGCTGGCTGGGAAAAACTAGAAGGTGATTAGACTTCAAAAGGCCTGTGTCTCTTATCTGCTCTACACACCCTGGCTGTATGGCCTTGGGCAAGTCTGCATCTAAGCCCCTTGCTCTGGAAATGGAGATGAAGGTAACTCATGACCTGCCCACCTCAGAGGGCTATTGAGATCAAGGACACTGGAGGTCCCATGTAAATATCTAATGGTATTATTTTGTGATAGCGCTCTCCATCTTGGAATGTTTTATTCCTTTTGAAAAACTTTATGCCTAATAAATTCTTTCTGATACTCAATAATTTTATACCTTGTGCCCAGCTTTCCACGATGGTTAAGATAGTTCCATTTCTCTTAGTTTGCCATGAGCTATTTCTACTTCAAATCCTATTTGATAAGAGTGTAAGGGGTCCCCAAGACTGCCTCTAGGTTTGGCGATCCACTAGGAAGACTCACAGGACTCAACATAAGATTTATTACATTGAAAAAATGCAAAACAAAATTAGCATGGGGAAAAGGTTCATGGGGCAAAATTCAAAAGAAACCAAGTTCAGGCTTCCAAGAGTCCTTTCCCTGTAATTCCTCCATCATCAACTTGTGATGCCGTGTGTGAAATGTCTACCAGGAAAGCCTAGTAAAGACTCAATGCCCAAGGATTTTACTGGGGGCTGGTTGATAGGCACCCTCTGCATAGCATATATTAAGATTCCAGACTCCTGGATGGAAAGCAGATATTAACATAAACCACATTATTTTATAAGTAGTTTAGGCACAGTGAGACAATCATTAGTTAGGACTCGTGAGAAGTCTCCTGAAATTCTATTTGCCAGGTAAGAGCTAAGGACCCAACTTGTAAACAGGTCTTCTAAGAATAACAATCTCAGGCTTACTATGTAAACTCTTTTTCTTTTTTTTTTTCTCAGTAAGCTTCATTTTTTGCTAGATACCTGTTAAAACAATTTGTATATAAAAATAACTCAGGAAAATGCAGGAATTTTTTCCATGTTGATGACAGCATTCCTGTGATGAGAATTCTCATTCAAATCCTCAGAACTCAGATAATTTACTCTGCTTTTATAAAAGCTCACAGTCATATGATTAAATGAAATGAACATAATAGGAATAAAACAAAATCTAAAATGAATCTAGTTAACATTTAGAGTTATCATAGAAACATAACATTTTATAAGTTCTTTTTCAATGCCAGTAAATTTCATAAAAATATTTAAACCAAATCTCTCCCCAAAGCCCAACGTTTTTGTATGCATGAAAATAATGAAAATAATTCTGAAAACTTGTGGGTTAATTAGGTAAATTTCTTTTGGAAAAGTTTAAGTTTTCCAGAATGCTAAGCTGCTATAGCAAGAGACCCAATACTAAGATAGCTTAAAAAAACAAAAATGTTTATTTCTTTCATACATGATAGTTTCAAGGTGAGAGATTCGGGTGGATGGGGCAGATCTGTCCACTTCATCAGGGACTTAGCTGACGGTAACCCTGCCACTTGCATCAAGTAGTTCTGCACAGAGTTTCCCAATTCTGGTCACTGGAAGGAAGGGTTAGGAGCTTGGAAGAAGGGTGAAGAGCAGAAGTCCAGAGCCAAGAATGCCCTCGTAAGCATGTGATGTGAAAATTGCTCTCATCAGCTCTGCTCATTGGCGACAGTCTGGTCACATGGCCACATCTAGTTGCAAGAGAAGCTGAGAAATGTAACCTAGCTCCATGCCCAGGAAGAAAAGAAGGGAAACTGTTGGTAGACTGCTAGCCATTTCCCCCGCAGCCCCCAAAAGCTTCCCATTGTAGGTGTAAACTAGGGTATTTAGCCCTTTGTTCTAAATATTTGTAACTTTCCAAGTAATTGCAGAGGAAATACAAAATATTTCTAGAATAATGTTCAAGCTATCTTTAAAAATCGGTGTAATCTGCAGTATGAGAAGCTTTCAAGATTAAAAACTCCCATATTAATTGAGGTTTTGTCAGTTTAATTAATTCCTTCAATATGTTTTGTTATTCTTGATATTTTTATCCCAACTCTAGTTAATATATTATTTCTCCTTAGTTTGCCTTTTGAGCTATATGTAAGGCTTTCCCCCCAAGCCAATTCTTAGCTAAAGAATTGAATACTTTTTAACTTCTATATTACAGTTATGATTTCAAGGTTTGTACTTCCTTAATGTAAGTCTAGGGAAATTGAAAACTAAAGCACCCCACTTCCAATTTCTACATTTATACCACATCTGTCGTCTTACTTATAGATATAATATCCATCTCCTTGAGGTTATTATATTTATAATGAATTGGTTTATGTTTTCATTCCAGATGTGCAAATGCTAGTATTTGATTGGTTAAGTTGAAAATTGCATTTTAAAATTGTTTAGAAGACTCTTGTATTGTTTTATTGTGTAATAGCCTATGATTTCTATAGCTTTATTTCTAGTTGGTGAGTAAAAAAGGTATATGCTAGATATTGATGACCAGTAATAAAGGTTCATACATTTCATTGTCTGGGAATGCATTAAAAACTGAGTAATTGGCCTTGGTATCTATTTTTTTTTTATTTCTACATCTTGAGATTTTTGTATGGCACACACATGTGTATGCATATGCATATATTTTTCATTTTAATATATTTCATCTAAATGTCAAATCTCCCCACTTGCAGAAGTTTTCCATTATTAAAAGAGCAGTTCTTTATGTACTGAGATGATGCCACTATGCACAGTGATTAAAAATTTCATTTTGACCTGTTTCTTGTTGGTGGAGACAGTTTTGTACTGAATTCTTCTCACTCTTTCCCACAGTCCCTGGCACAGAACAGCCATTCACCACATGCCAAGTTTGACTTGGGCACAGAGCATGTGGTCAGAGGACAGGATGTAATTAACCCATTCATATGGAACAAACCCATGACCTAGGAGTCACACAGGACATGCAGCCAAACTGCTGCAAACAAAAAAATCCTTCAACAGTGTGAATTTACAGAATACTTCAAATGTCTATTTCTCTTCCTCAAAAGTCTTACTAATATATTATCTCATTGTGGTCTCACAAAAGTCTTGAGAAGTATAAAGAGAGAAACATGACCAGATTTATTTTTCTTATATCCTCCCTCCCTCCCTCCCTCCCTTCCTTTCCCCCTTCCTTCTTCCTTCTATCCGTCTTTTCAAATTCCTCCCCTTTTTCTTATTCACAGAAAGAGAAATTAAGGGGGCAGAGATGTTTAAGTAAAATGTTAGTAAGAATTCAGATCTATTAGCTGTAAACCCAGTACAATTGCTACCATATAGGGATACAGATGGAGACAGAGGAAAGTTTGTGTGTGTGTGTGTGTGTGTGTGTGTGTGTTGAGTGGAGGGAGTGAAGTAGTTCACAAAGACAGTCTTTCTACTTCAAGCTTTTCCTTGATTATTGAAACCTTTGCATCTCAGAAGGCACTCTAGGAGCTGTGTGGTTGCCCCCAGTGCTGCTTGGCACTGTTCCTTGATCTGGCTTCCTTTTGATAATTTCCACAGATGAGATGCTCACTATCTCACAAGGCAGCACATACTAGTTGGGATCATTTGTGTGGTGAGAACATATATTGGGTTAAATTTTGCCTCCCTGTGACTTCTATGCCCTATGGGAATACATAAAGAAGTGGAACCTTTTCCTTGACAAGTTCTAGTCTAGATATCCGATAACACCTCTCACGACTTCCCCAAGCTTTTCCCCTCCAGGCAAGCATCTCTGTTTCCTACAACTTTGCCTCTTGATGTTTATGGTGTCTTTTTTCCCTGTCCATCTTAAAAAGTACAGGGAACAGAGAACCAGACTCCAGCTCAGAGAACGGTGGGCAGGAACTCCCCTGGAGCTGAAAGGCCTGTGTAAGCAGAAATTCCAAATGTGGGCTCTGGGGACAGACACTGCCTTCATCATCCTGACTCTCGGGAGAAGTTACCTACCCTTTCTCTACATCAGTTTATTAATCTATAAAACAGTGATAACAGGAATAAATAAAACCATGCTCATGAGTAATTCGGAAGAGTACCTGACACATGAATCCATGTGTTAGCTGCCATTGCGTTTATATTTTTGGCAGTCATGCTACACTGGTAGTTCATTCAGAACTTTTAGTCAGATAAGACCAGGGCCAGAACTGCTAAAAACCAATGTCCCTTCTTTCTTATATATGTATGTGCAGTGTGTATGTTGTATGTATTTGAACGTAAATGATAGGACTCTATCCCTGTTAAAATTCATCTGATTTATTTTAGCATATCTTCCATCCTGTTAAGTTCCTTGAATCTTGATGATGTCATCCAACATAGCAAGTATCCCTTACAGTCTTTTTTTGTTCTCTAAAGGTTTGATAGGTACATCTTTTATGACTTCAGCCTTACCACAGAGAAAATAAAAAGCCAAACAAGACTGGAACAATTACAGAGCACTTTCGGTTTACATTATCATCCTGCCTGCATTTATTTATCTAGTCCATAATAGTATAAGCTATTGAATTTTGTGTTTGAAATTAAGATATCCATTTGGCAAAGATTATGTATTGACAACACTGATTATCCATATATTAACACAAAGAAAGGAGACTGGTTTGGCGTGACTTGTTTATAAAGCAAATTTTTGGTTTGCTCCTTCCTTCCTCCATTGTCTTAGCTATTAATGAATTACAGGAATAGGTGTGGCATTGGCTGTAATATGCACAGTTACCACCATGATTTTGCTTGCAAACCTGGCCAGAACTTATAATTTCACTATTTGAGAACCAAGTGAAAATGTGTTTCTAGCTTAGCATAAACTAATCCAATGATGGGTTTTACTTTATATGTATAAACCACAAAAATACCCTTTTTGGTCCGAAAAGTCAAAAGAAAATTATGTATCACAGCGATGTCACAGAAAATTACTTAATTCACATTACAGATAAGCAACCCCCCAACAAATAAAAAAGAAAAGAAATCCAACTAGAAGAGTGAGTCCAGGGACTCTGTTATTTGCTTGGGATAATCTAGGAAGTAGATAACAGAACCAGTAAAAATCAGACTTACTCTCTGCCCAATATTTTTCCCCATCCAATGCTGTGTTGCTTTCAGCCCTTATGCTTCTCATGGGAGCACCTTATCAGGTGAAATTTTGACCACAGACTTCAAGGAGGTTCATGTGAGGCTTCATGTCTTTGACGTAACCAACCTCTGAATCTTTTGAGGTTCATCCATCATTAATTTGCAGGAATTGTTTTGACATTGCTGATCTCTCAAAACATAAAAAGTATTCCCTAACAATAAAGAGGATGTGATTTCATTAAGGATTTCTTACATTTCAAGGGGGAATACAATTATTTTATGAAAAACAAAAGGAACCTTGTCATAGTCTATTAAAGCAATCTCCTAACCCCCACTGAAATTGCCTGAGGACTTACACAGTCCCTAATTACACACAGCCTACCTTGGATTTTCATGTAATTTAAATGAATGAGTCTTGTACTGAATGTCTCCTTTTTAAATTACTCAATGTCTCTTATTTAAATTGATCACACTCAATATTTTGACCTCCTTCCTCAAAGAGTCACCTAAAAGAATACAAGATTTTGGAAAAAAGAGAGCCTGTGTCTTAGAACATTTTCAAATTACTCATTATTTTTTTTTAGACACTGACTAGTTCACATTTCTTTACTAAAAATACTGTAGAGTGTTTGCCATAGGAGGAGAAAATAAGTTGAAGAATAGGCTTTTATTTTCCTAAATATTTCTTAGTGAGATTAGAAAATGCTTCTTACTGTTAACCTTAAAATCCGATGTGCAAGGTTTGCCCACTGCTAGCTACATATGAAGGAAGTAAACTGCCAGATTGTAAACACAGCTTGAGTCGCCTCCTTTCTGATGGTTTGAACTAAACTTAGGCCCCCTTGGGATCTAAATTTAGTTTTGACAAAATGCAGCTATCTGTTTCAAGGAAGGATAACAAGAAATCACCTTATAATGCCTCCTTCTAGAACTAATTGTCCTGGAAGTGGTCATTTTAATGACCTACAGTATAGATTTTTTAAAAATCAAAATTGATGAGAATTTTTGAGTCCTTGGTTTGAGGTGAGTTCTCAATGTTTGGAAACTGATTTCAGAGATCAGTTGGCCTGAGATGTGAGGAAGCATGGGGATGGGAGAGCATCCTCACCTCTCAGGTCAACTAGAAGGAGGTGTAGGAATGTTAATTATTTCCTGACTATCCCTGAAACTGTATGGAAAAAAAAGAGAGAGAGAAAAGAAAATCAAGCTTTTGGTCAATTTAAAGCATACATTTTCCATGTTATACTTCATTTTTGAGAGGTTGCTGGATATTCTATTATGCAAACCTTTCTTTGCATGACCAAGTTCAGTTACTGTCACAATGATTCTCATGACATACACAAATAGGGGTGAACAAAAATTGTTTTGGAAAGTGTTATGTGTTTTGTAAAGTGTTTTGCATGGGTCAGTAGTAAATAATAACAACATTAAAACACATATAACTCTATAAAGTAGGCTCTGTGTTTTTCTGATTTCAGATGAGGAAACTACAGCATGGGCAGGTAAGTATGCTGACCAAGTTGACTTAGCTTTTAGGCCAATACTACTCAAATAGTTTGCTCTTTCTGTAGCATGAACTTAGATTTTTAGAAACAACTGTGGCCAGTAACACAATGGAAAGGCATCATCTACATTCCAAATCGACCAGACTGGAGTTGTGTCCTGCTGTGTTGTGTTAGTGGTGCCATGTCAATTCCCAATGACAGTGATTAACAGTAATGTTTGGAGAAAGGACAGTGGTGGAGACTGAGAATGTAGCTTTATCATTGTGAAGACCTGAGTCAGTAGCAAAAAGTTCCAGGATAGACTATCTGAGAAATGGGTGGGACTTGGATTTTGGCCACTCATTGATTCATCCAGAAAATATTTAATGAACATTTACTGTGCGCCTGGCACACAGTTCTCAACTGTGGGGATCATGGTGAACACAACAGATGAAGCCCTTCCTGTAATGCAGATAACATGGCCTCCAAAGGTACTTCACATTAATAATTTTTACTCCCATTGTCTGAATTTTAAGATGTTCACAATTCTCTGCTTTTGAGAATGTTCTTTCTGTGTTTCAGTTACTTCTCTAGGATTTTCTTCCTATAAACTAGTTTAACTTCTGAGACACAGAAAGGGACTATATTCGTGTGGTCTGTAAGATCAGGGGAGGAAATAGCTCTTGCAGGTTATTTAAAACCTGCAGGAAGATATACAGGCACGGCTTACACAGCCCTGGGCTTCAGCCCAAGAATGTGCTGATCATGTCCACAACTACAACTGCATAAAGACCCACATTAAAACAGTAATAACAGAGAAATGAAGGGGAAAAAGTCACAGAGACAAAGCAGAAAGGGTTCTTGAATTAAATCACTTTTATCTGAGCTCATTCACTTAAGGATGCAATCAACTCAGTATTTCAGCAGCTTGGGGCTTTAGAAATGTATTTCAAGATTAATTATAAAATGGATTCTTTAAAATGGAAAAATACACTACTTTCCTATTACTCTTAACAAGTCTAAAGTTAATGCTTTGAAGCAGTTTAGTGGTTTGACTGCCACCTACTGTTCACTTTTTGCCATAACTCACATGTAGCTTGGGCAAGAAGTAAGAAAAATGCCTTGGGCATTTTGTAAAAAAGTATTTTAACATATGCGCTGTAATGTAACTGTTTAAACATTTTAAGGGATTGAGAGAATGTGATTGATTCTATTTCAAATTACTGTATTTGTCGTGGTAGTTTATCAGAGCCCGCTGATTAAAAATGCAAATTATAAGGCATTCTAAAAATATGTGTGTGTGTGTGTGTGTGTGTGTGTGCGCGCGCGCGCGCGCGCACAGGGCATTTCATTTAGTCCTGACAAAGCATTATACTTGAAATTTATAACAATATGCCACAAACACAAATGCATCAACCTGAAAATATCATCTCATGAAACTGGCATCTGATCTTTAAAACGAAAAAGAGATCTCCATCATCACACTTGTGTGCTTACACGGCTTGTGAAGACTTCAAGAATATCAGCACTTATTCTATCAAAATAAGGAGATCAAGTACTAGCCATCTCCAGCTAATTCAGAATGCCCCAGACTTTTGATAGAAATCTGTTCAGTTAACACTGCAGCAGTCATGATATTCTGTTAAATGCTTAAAGTTCAGAAGGCAGAATGGTTGTGCATTTTTTTCTCTCTAATATCTAAATTTCTCAATTCAGAGTAATAACTCATTTTCCAGATGTGACAATGCTATTTACTGTTTAAATATAGAATCTTGGTGGAAACTTTATAAACATGTTATCCCTGAGGCACATTTAAAAAATGTCTACCTGAGTCTATGTGAGTTATTTTATTTTTAAAATTGTACCTTTTTAAGCCTTTGTACTAAATTATGCATATAAAAATTGCAAACTGTTTGTGTGTTATTACTGATGTATGTATTTATATGCTTTTGCATTTTCAAATGTGTTTGTAGATTGTTTCATTCATACTAAAATCTGGTTATATTTATTATATTTTTTTAAAGCACAAAGAAAAAGTCACCTAGAATATTCTGACATTATTAAAATGTGCCTCCTGCTAAAACTATGTTGCAGTTTTCAGTATAAAATGGTGTCAGTAAATTCCAACATTCTAGAATATTTTCAATTAGCATTTCTTTTCTCTGCTAGGGACAGTTATAGAATAGTGGCAGCTTCATTTAAGACAAACTTGATGAAAGAAAACGTCAATATCCTAGTTCATTTTTTGCCATCATAGTATTTTTTTCTGATATATAAAATAGCCATCTTGGATTTCAGAATCACTGTTATTAGGCCTCTCTCTATATGTAGTTTTCAGATAAATGCACATTGTTTAAAAATGTGTTCTTACTGATGCCAATAATATAGATACAAAACAAAAGCTTTTCATGCTTTTCATGTGGCTTTATTTACAGTGATACTGATAAAATTTATAAAAATGATATGATATTAAGCAACATGAGCAAATTTGATCAAATATTCATTTTATAGCTTTCCCCCCAAGTGATTCCATCCAATAACAATGACACTAATCCAAAGCCAAAGAATAATAGTTTTACCTAAAATGTTGGCAAAGGAGCTGAAACAAATAAAATTAAGCTGACCTTTTAATAAATGTCTGTTTATTGATTTAAATTCACTTTTTTTCTTTTTCTGAGCAATGCTGACGAGGCCTGTTAGAATACAAGCATGTATAATAACTTGGACGCAACCATTTTTACTTCTTTTGTGTGTCATTACTGAAAGATTGAAGCAAGCTTCACCTAAGTGTAGTGATGCAAAAATAATAGTATCCCAGTCTGGCTGCGCAAGAGCAGAGGCAAACAAGAGCTTCATATTAAAGTGCCTTCTAGGTAGCTGACATGACGCATCTAGTCAGACGTAAATAATGACAGACGGAAACCATCATGAGGTCTGTGAAGCATCAACATACTGCTATCATTTTCTCTCTAACCTTGCCTTGCTAGCAGCTCTCAGCCTTACAGGCTGAGAGATCATTTAAAAAGCAAATCCTAATGACTCTGCCCACTGTAACAACAGTCAGCAAGATTGGCATCAATTTAGCTCAGTTTAGAAACTCAGAATAGCAGCCATTGTTGACGTGCAACACCCTAAACTCCAGTTGTTCTCCACAAATCAACTCCGTCCCCAGCGCTACCCCTTCCCCATGGCTATTTCCATGCCTTGGAAAAAGATTCTCCTTGCTGGTAGGAAAATGGTTCATCTCAGTTACTCACTTGGCACTCTGTATGTAATTTCTGAGGCTGCATCTATTTTTCTGGATGAGCCCATTTGGTACCAAATGCTTTAAACTTTCCCTCCCCGTTTTCATGCGACACACATTATTTTGTGTATATTATGTATGCACAGGGTAACAGTGGGTAAATAACATCCCAGTGTCCCTGTAGCTTAAGCCTAACATGGTTATGGTTCAGATAAACACGTCTGTACATAGCTGCCATAATCAATGTGGAATGGCAGAACAATTTTGCAGATGCAGTCCCAGGAAGAAAAAAAAAGAAAGCTGTCTTGTCCAGATTCAATAGAATCTATTCACCAAGAAAACCTGCAATAAAGCCGTCGCACGTTTTATTTGTTAAGACAGTGATGACTTTGCAAGCCAGAGGAAACTGAAGCTGATGTACAATAGGATAATAACATTATCACTTTGCAGATCAGCATGTGGCTTTGTTTGGGTGCCAGCAGAAGGGCACAGGGGTTCTAAGAGCTCTAGCTGGCAAGTAGGAAAGGCAAGATCAAACTGCCTGGTTGTGAGTGAAAATGTATGAGGATAAATTGCCATGAGTCTCCTTCTGCTTGGTTAAAAACAGACTGCATATGTCTGTTTTCACTGTTTTATAAGGGACTAGGAGGTGAATGGATGGGCTTGAGTTTGTGTGTGAGTATGTGTTTGTTGGGGGTGGGGTGGTTAGGAAGCAGAATAATGGGGACGCTCACAATAGCCCATCTTAATGGAGAGCTATTGATCTCATTTCATAACACTTTAATCTCCACCTAAACATCTTACTTACCTTGTGTAAAAGAGATGCCAAGTTGAACTAAATAATAAACACACAATATTTTAAGTACTTTTGAATTTTGCATGGTAATAAATATTAACGCAGTTTGTGACTCCCAAAGAAAATAGAAAACATTTAATTCTGTTGTTGAAATCAGGTACTATGCAGGTTGATTTCCCGAGGTGAAAGTGAAAAATGCATTATTTGGACTAAAATTTAAATTTAATAAATAACTAATTTAGGATCTTGTTCTATATGCAAGGATATAATCACAAGGCATTTGTTTTTAAAAGGTTTCATTTATTCTTGTGAGCTTAATTATTGCAAGGAAACTGTGAGCAATTTGTTTTTTACCAGTGTCTGATTTCTGAGAATGGTTATTAAATATTAAATGGATGCATAATTCAGGCAATTAAGAAAGTAATCACACAAAGTAATGTAATGGAAGTTAATTATTACTGCATAAGCAAATAGTTCATTAATGCTAGTAGTTGCTATGGCTGCATTCTTAATACATGCAGAACTGAAGCATGAATCCTCTGTGTATTCAAGGAGCTGGTAGGAAGTGTGATGCTACACAGAGAGAGTGCCACTAATGAAAAACAGAAGCAAATAAGGCCATATTGACCCCTGACTTGTCTAAATAAGGTGGGATCATCATTACTTAAGAGAGTTTTGTCGAAACCACGACTGCACTAGCTGCTTATAATATTTTCGGTTGGTAACACAAACCATGACTTAAGCCAGGAGAAGCCAGGAGGAATTCAGCTTGTTAAAACAAAAATCACCAATTGTATCTCCCCTGTTTTGTTTTGTTGTTTAAAACCAACCCTTTTGTTAAACAGTTAAAGTCATCATTTGTAACTTGAAAGGACTCCATAGATCTTTTTATATATATAAAAGCATTCGAGCTGGTAACATATCTTATTTTGCTCTGCTGTTCAACCCCCAGTGAACATTTTGACATTTCTTTGCTAACACTAAAGCACTATGGTTTATAAAGGTTATTTTATATTAATTCAACACATATGAGTTCCAGTGCTTTCCAGACCTGGTGTTGCTGTGAGGCATCAAAGTGGCCAGAGCAGGCCAGGCAAGGCAGAAAGGGAGGAAATGGAGCAGTGGTGAGAATTCAGCCCAGAGCCTCCAGGGTTGCACCAGGCCTTCCTCCAGAGGAGATCACCCCGTTTACAGGTTTACTTTTTAGCAACCCAGAACTACCCAGGGCTCATGCTTTCCTGCAGCATTGCCATTGCCTGCCCCATCTGGTAATAGAATTTCACATAGAGAAAGATAACTCCATTAGGCAAGGTGCTTTTCTACCATCCTAATGTAGGCATTAGTTCACCACACTCCTGAGTTATTTGCTTGTCTACTTGCAATGCCATTATGAAGCTCTGCCAACCACCTCTCAGGCTTGATGCTGTGCTAGATAGGGCATGGTGGAAGTCAAGAGACTTTGGTCTCATCAAGGGATGCTTCAATCATTTAAAGAGAGTCAAGCACTTGGCTAGCTACTGAGGGAAGTAGAAAAGATGTCCAAGACATACTCCATCTCTGCTCTAGGAAAGGAGCTTATGGGACAGTGGTTCTTTTAACTGTTTTGAGCCATGGAGATTTGGACACTGTAGTGCACCTGAGCATTAAAAAAAATTGCATTTAGTTTTAAAGAGTTCATGGTCTCTCTCATCCTATCCATGGAACTCAGAATTAAGATTCTGTTTTGGAGGAGCTAGACCAGTGTTCTGCAGATAGTAAACATTTAGGAGAGCACCTGTCTGGATGCTTGGCATATAGACTATAAATACAGCAGAGGGATTGGTGGGGTCTGAAGTAGTTTGAGGAAAGGCTTATGGAACAAATAAGCCTTGAGCTCAACTTTAAAGGATGGCTGGTATTTTGAGGCCAACGGCAAACCATTTAATGCAGAACAGCATGAGCAAAGGAAGAAAGATAAGACTTCATTTATTCATTAACACATCCATCCACTTAGCAAACATTGAACAGCTACTGAATTAGATAATTATAGGAAATAAAGGTAAGGCTTAGTTCCCTGACCTAAAAGAATTTACAATCTGGAAGATGGAATACAGCAAGTGTAGAAATAACCGTGTTGCAAGGGAAAAATGTAACTGTTCTGAGAAAAATCTAAAGAACCACAGGAGAAGGATGAATGCCACTAGGGGGTTTCAAAATGCTTAATGTAGGAGACACATTTCAGCAGAACACTGTTGCAAGGAAACTGTGCAATAATATGGGCAGGTATAAGGCACCCTCAAGACCACACTTTTGGTTTCGTTGTCACACCTCAGAAAGAGGAGGGAAGCAGTATAGGCAAAGTCAGGGAGATCGGGACATACGCTGTATATTTGGAAAACATGTTTACCTTGAATGAAGCATTCATTGAATTGGGAAAACTTTGAAAGGTGAATGAGGGCCACCATAGATGCCCTTAACTGGCAATTAAAGGAGTATAAGTAAATCATGGAGAATCATGGATTTTCCTTAATGTGGTATTTTAGAATAGGAAAGCATTCAAGGGAGCGTCTCTAGCAATGAGGAGACTTTACAGGCTGCTGCAATAATGCAGGAGAGAGCCACTGAAAGACTCTTGTTGGTATGTAGCTCAAGGAATTCACATGGTCAGCCAGAGGGGGTGGGTAGTGAAGAAGGAACCACGGGAATTTCTAACGCATGCCCACCTGCTGGAGCCAGAGGTGGGACACGACCCATGGATCACTTTCTAAAGGAGACACCATTTTTATACACCAGGAGGAAGTGGATATATCGTTATGATGATGGATTTCTATGTTGCCCCTGCCACTCTTCCTCTAAAGAAATATTCTGAGCCTGCACCTTACTTCAGAAGGACAGGCCATGTATACCAGCAGTACCATTTATTTCCCCATAACACATTTTAGTATCTCCTCACTCAGACTAGTGTTTGCCACACAACACCTGGTGTATAAAGTCAGATCATTTCTATAAATCTTTGGCCTTTAAAACACACTCTTATTCTGCCAAGGGTCAAGGCCATTTCTGTGAGTAGGGCTTAAAGCTATTACTATGTGGGCTCCCCTCCTCTCTCTGACTTAGGAAAGGGCTGTTCTTTCCCTTTTTTAAATGGAATCTCCTACATTGCCTTATGTAATCTCCACATTTGAGAAGTAAATTGAGAGGATATTATTTCTCTTTTCCAGGTGAGACTCAGAGGAGATAAATGCCTGGCTAAAGATAGCTAGTAAAAGATGACTCCAATATTAAAACCAGTTTTTCCACCTCAAGAGGGTGTCAATGTTCAAGTGAGCCTGGAGTGAAAGGTAGCAGGAGCCTTTACTTTCCAAGGAATTTCTACCAGGATTCTCAGTTCGGTTTTATCCTTTAGAGGCCAAACTCAAGTCAGGTTCAGGTAGAATACTGAAACCTTGAATTTTGCCTTTGTTTTGAGAAATATAGTACTTCAATTTCCCATTCAACATTAAATCTGTTCTTTACTCTTACAGAGATTTCTAATGGGGCCGGATTATATTCCATTTCACATTCTCTGCTGGGATGCTTTTCTCTCTAGGCAAGTCATATATCATTTCTGCATAATTCCTCTACTTTGGAGCAGTTCTCTCATTACATTCTAAGTCACTGAAGATTTTAAATGTCAGAACTCATCCCAGCAGTAAAAACTAGGCACTTGGCTTGCTCATCGGTATACCCAAGTTCTATTTAAGGCCGCAAGGCCATTGATTTACTAAGCTAACTCTAGGAGTTTCCAAAGAATCCCAATGGACTTCCAAAATTCAGCAGCTGCTTCTTCAATGATAAGGTGAAATTGTTATCAGATTATAGAATTTTGCTGTTGTTTGACATTGTTACGCCTAGTGCCACAAAACTCTTCTTTAACCCATGCCAAATTACCTGCTGATCAGTTTCTTTCATTCACATTTTGAAGTCTTTAAACCTTGAAAAAGCAAACAGACCCAAACTAGGCAGAAGATATGTGTGCTGAACACCTAGCTGTTTGAATGGGCCGTTACATCATGTTAGGGCTGTGTTCGGATTCTCCTTTGGCAACCTTCCCTGTGATGGGGGTGGCAGGTGAGGGCAGGGTTGAAAAGACAATCCCCATCTCATGTGAGCTCAGAGCTAGTCTGCATTGCTCTCATTAGGCAGCGTCTAAGCTGCCAGAGAAAGACTCAGCTCACACTGGAGCTCTCGTGTTAAATCCTCTACAGTGGGAAAAAAACACGCCTTATGGGGACTAATGACTAATTCTCTACATCATGTCTAATGTATCCCAGGGTGCTAACTTCAGCACACCTGCCTTCACCGCTGGTAAGGTAATGAGACTGCTTGTGAGTTACTGGTCACTGACAACATTTATAATATTCTTCAACCTAATGTTATTGCATAGGTCAGTGTGCAGTGTTCACTAAGAGTGGGTGAATTCTGTCACCTTGGGAGCCCCAGTTTTATGGGCAGTTGGTTGTGGAAGTGGTTCAAAACCCTTTATAAATGAGGTGGATGCATTTGGAAAGGTTCTAGGTGTCCCATGATACCCCGTTAAATTTTGTTACTAATTACATCATCAAGAGGTAATTACAGCACTCTGAGGCCAGAGATTTTTAAATTATAACCATCCAGGAAATTTAGCCCATAAAAAAGGTATGCATTGGCCTGGATAACTAGGATGGTTGACAGAAAGCGTAGGGGTGGCATGGGGCAAGAGCTGGAAAATCCAGATTGCTTGAGTTTAGTTAGCACCTAAGTCCGTTGGTGTGTGTCACCTTCCAGTCTGTGCTACGGGCTTTGAGTGTAGCTGCATTAGGGGCACACTTCTCAATTTTAGAGAATAAAAAACTACTTAATTCACTCAGGAATATGCATAGAATAAGTATTTTATTTTATTTTCTCAAATCATGCCATTTTTGGTGGTTTTTCAGAAATCTGAGCTGACGTTCTATTTTAAGAGTGAAAAGAAATGTTAACTTCCTGTGAGCAGCATTTCAAGGTAATGTAGAAGTTTTTTGACACAAAATGGCCAAAGATAAATACAATGCAGTGAGACATTCTCCTCAAAAGAACACTTTAGACTTGGTCTCTTAGTTCCAGCTCTATCTCTCTGCACTTCTGCCGTGAAGGAACTGGAGTGAAGCGCTTACTGCCTCCTTTGCTGAGAGGCACTTGAGCAGAGTGGTTGCAAATGTGGACCCTGGAGCTTGAATCCCTTGGTTTGATTTCTGGCTCCTCCAGGGTATGCTTATGTACTAGTTAGGGTAATAATGCTGGTTGCTGTAAGAAATATACCCCAAATTATGTATATTTTGACACAATAGTTTATTTCTCACTCATATAACAATCCAGTGCTGGTGTTCCTGATGAGCAGTCTTCTATGTTGTGATTCAGAGATGAGGATTCTTCTTCTTGTGGCTCTTCTGCCTTCTACAACCTCAATATCTTCTGCATTCAATCAGCAGCTAAGTAGGGAGTGTGGAGAAGGCACAGCCAGTAATTGACTGGCTTGGGAGATACAGACATCCCTCCCACTGCTTTCTATTGGCAAGGACTAATCACATGCCTTCACCAGGAAGAACAGGAAGCTGGGAAATGTATCCCCTTGCTGGGCAGCTGCTTCTCATAGACAGCTTGATTTTATGGACAATGGTGCAAAAATTTTGGTGAAAAGTTAGCTGTCCTTGCCTCACTTAGGCAAGATACTTCAACTCTCTGCACCTCAGTTCAATTCCCTTGTCTATAATATAGAGATAATAACAATACCTACTTCTAGAGTTGTATGAATTAAATTAGACAATGTATGGAAAATGTTTGGCATACAGAAAGCACTCAAAAAAAGTTAACTATTAGTTCAACCATTTGTGTTGTTATTAATTTTTCCTTGAGTTACTTTATCTCAACCCAACAGAGATAGTCATAATTAATGTCTCACATTACTCTAATTAAAATAACTGACCAAACAATATGTGAAAAGGCCCATGTTTATTTTCGGAACAAAGAAAATCTATTTGATGGGATGTAAAACTATGCGGTGTGACAGTCAGGCGGTCCCTGAAGGGTGTGAAGCCTGCCGGTAAAATCATGGCCCCTGCTCCACTCCTGCTGCATGTTCTATGCACAGAAGGAGGAAAAAGTTTGAATTTTTTCAGAGGAGATGACAGAACAGTTCATCATTTCATTACCTGCATGTTATTTTTCAGCATCTATTTCCATACCATATCCATTAGGAATTACAAGGATTTGTCTTTGAATCTATCTATATATGTGCGTACTTAAAGGACTTGAAAAGGGCATTTTCAACCCTCGATATGATTCGGTTCTATTTCAATAAAACTGCTTCATGAATAGCAACCAATTTAGTAAGGTCAATTTTCCTTCCTGCTAAATTTCTCTTTCAGAGTGCAGAAAAATTCTGCGGTCACCAATAAGAATCCTGGCAATGTAAAAAGAAATTAATGATGATAGTCAAGTTCCCTCAGTTTTATACATGGGGCCATGCTGCTGGTTAGAGAGCTACACTCTCTAAAGGGCTATTTACTTTTATAATAATTTCATAAACTGAGCCCAAGCTAGGTCAAATCACACTGCACCTGACCTAACCCAGGTTGGTTGGAAAGCTTGATGTCAGGGCTGTATAGCAGAGTTCTTAAGCAAATGGACTCTGTTCACAGAATGCCTGAGTTAGAATCTACCTGCGCAGCCTAAGGCAGGTTACTGAACCTTTCTAAGCCTTGGTTGCCTCATTTCTAAAGAGGATTTTTAAAAATGCCTCTGTTATAGGTTAAATTGAGATAATTGATGTGACATGCTTAACACAGTGCTTGATGCATAATAACAAGAAGCACTTATCATGTGCTCTAAGAGCCTTTCTTGCATTTACTAATTTAATCCTCACAACCACCATATGACAAAAGATACTATAATTATTCCCATGTTACAGGTAAGGAAACTGAGGCCCAGAGGGGTTGAGTAGTCTCCCTAAGATCACATAGCTAGTTACATGGCAAAGTTAAAATTTAAGCCCATGTACGCTGGCTCCAGAGTCCATGCTCTTAACATCTGTATTATGCTGCTTCTCCCTAAGAACTTATAAGTGTCATCCATTATTTACATTTTTATTAAAAGATAGAGGTTCAGAATTCAATGCAGAAACGTTTGATAAAATAGTTCTTAAATTGGGAATATTATGGAATAAGGGCCTTGGGAAACTTTGCTCATCAATACTTGAGTTAGTGAATGAATGAATGAGTACATGAGTGAATAAATGAAAGTAACTCTTGCATGATTAAGGCCAGAAATGTGTCTTAGAACCATACTCAGGAAATCAGCATTGGTTAGAAGACATGGACATTATACCATTATAATGTCACACTAAGCGTAAAATGACAATTCTGTTGTATGTACTAGTAGTGTTTTTGAGACATAGGCATCTCCCTGCTGAGTCTCAGACTTCAGGTGGAGGAAGCTTGCCACCCCTTGGGAAGCACCCAATGTGATGATCCTATGTCAGCAATGTGTGTGTGAAGGTGGTTTGCCAAAATCTAGCACTGGCCTTTGTAAAACACATTTTTATCTGACTTTTAAAAGCCACATTTGGTGTTCCATTAGCACTGTGTAGGAGGCCCGAGTGTCCTCTGCATTACGCTAATTGTTTAAGCATGACAGGTTATTACTTCAGTCAGAGGGGTAATGTAGGTTGGGGAAAAAAAGTAGGGCACAAACACAACTTTCTAGTTTTTGAGAAGCAATTATAAATAGATGAGAAACCATAAAAATATTACACGTGAGATGGCTCATCAGTAGGATTGAAAAGGCGACTAGAGCCCACGCAGCCAAGAGAAGGAGTGGTTCAAAGCTGACAAGTCTACAGCAGTGATTTAAAAATAGCCATGATAATTCTGCAGCAAAATAGAACAATGAAACCGAGAGTCACAGTGCTCAAAAAAGACATTGGCCCAACACAATGCTTTCTCATTGGACAAGCTATTTTCATAGCAAACCCAAATTTCAAAATGTCAGCCTGATAAATAGGGGAGATTTGAAAGGATACAGTTAAAGTGTTTTGTTTTAATACTTAAAGAAGAAAAAGAAGGTTACTCTTGTTTCTAACAATCTTTTAGAGCTTTAAGGAAAGAGGATATTGTGTTTTGAAAAGAGACCTAGTTGTATCTTGTCTAGAAGCTGTTTTAATATATACAACCATTAAGTAGGTTCAGATCATATTATGAAGCTCATTTCTTTCTCTATAATAGAGTGAATATTAGTTAGAATTCAATAACTACAAAGAGCTATAAAAGTTTAAAACATAATGTCTTACTTTTATTCCCATTTTCTTCTGAGTATAGGTACCATCTTAGTATGGTAAGATAAGATAGCATCTACTAGAATCTGGCATAATATAGAGCCTGGCAGGGTGGCTATGCACATAGACTTTAGAGTTATCTGATGACTCTGAAAACTATCTTTACTGGTTTTCAAAACCATCGGCTGGCAGATTTTGGACAATATTTAATATCTCCAAGATTTCCCTTTCTCATTTCTAAAATGAAGATAAATAGCACTGGCTACATAGGGTTATTCTGAGACCTAAATCAATGAATGCAAAGCACTTAGTACAAACTAAATTAATACTGGCTGTCATTGTGATTCCTTTTACTGCTGTTGCCTGCAATCTTGGGCAAGAAGTGTGATATTTGGCAACTCATTTGGCCTTTTTGGCGCTTGACTTTTTCGAAGGAAGGTGTTGAGCTAGGTAGCTCCAGCTCTGAGGTCTCTTGAAGTCTTGGGATCTGAAGTGTGTGTGTGTGGTCATACTTCATAGAAATCTCTGTGTGGATCAGAGATCCATGCAAAGTTTTCCAAGAGCAGTGTATTTCATAGGAATCAGGGATTTTCATCTCAATTGTTCCTTCTGTTAGGCAAAGATCCTCTTAAAACCAAACTTCATATTTGAGATTCAAAATGAGATACTAACAGATTTCTAGGATTAAGCAAATTGGCACAGTAGGCAAAAGCAGTTGGACTTTATATACCTCCTCTGTCTTAGGGTACATTCTTACTTACTAATCATTTAAAAATAAAGGAAAGATATTTCAGGCACTGTCTTGTTCTGCTGTAAATCCCCAGCTGAAAACACACCTAGAATTAAATAGTACACAGAGAGGAGCACAGTGCAGTCCTGTCTCGACCTCCTCAGCATTGTTATTTGCTCTGTGATGGGAAAGAGAAAAGCCATCCATAAAGTTCCAAGTGAATTAGAAAGTGGCGCAGCTGCAGGAGTCCAGGGCTGATTTCAGACTATATTTTGACCTTATTATCCCTGCCTTTGCTATTGAGTGTCTTTCTAGTCAGTGGGATTACAATGGGGAGTTTAAGGGAGAACAGAGTGAAAATGAAACACAGATGCACAAATAAAGTAGCAAAAGGAAATACTCATGAAAGGCTCAATTAGTTTGGGCACTCAGATTGAAGGGCCAGAGTAGGACTTCTGCCAAGGAGAGTAACAGGAGTGCCAGGCCATTCTGCTGGCCGAGTCTTGCAGTTATCACAGAAAACCCAGGATCAATTTTCTATTTGCTATCTTATCATTCTCCACTTACGTTGAGGTAAAATTAATTACATTTGGAAATTGTCTTGTTTTAAAGATCTTGGGAAAAAGGACACTTATGAAGATGTGGAAGACAGAAAATTCAGCACTCAATAATAAAAACGTATTCATTTTACATGCTACTTAACATTTTACAGTGCATTTCTATATATTTTATCTCCTTAAGCCCTTACAATTATGCTTTGAAGGTATTGCTAACTCCACCCTATCAGTTGGATGTATTCGGCTGCAAGTAACAGAAAACTCAACTCAAACAGTCTTTAACAACAAGTACATTAGTCTCTCTTTATCTGCTTTTTTGCTTTCTGAAAGAGTGGTTCCAAAATAGGTGAGTACAGTACGACAAGATATTTGGAGAGAGACAGAGACCACATTCACAGAACTTTTATTACAGTATATTGTTTTAATTGCTCTACTTTGTTATCCATTGTTGTTCATCTCTTTTTGTGCCTTATTTATAAATTAAACTTTATCATAGGTATGTATGTATAGGGGACAACATAGGATATTTAGAGTTTGGTACTATTGGTGGTTTCAGACATCCACTGGAGGGTCTTGGAACATGTTCCTTGCCATTAAGAAGGGACTACTGTGAATGCATTCTTTTAATTCAGAGCTGTGGGAAGATCAGTCTTGATCGATTTAGTGGCTCACCATTATCATCAAGACCCCCAGTGTTCCATCACAAGTGTTTCCTACATCCTCAGGCTGATAGGAAGATGGCTATGGTGGTTCCAGCCATCACAACAAAGTCCAAATATTTCTAGAAGAAAATGAAAGATTATTTTCCCCTCTCGAGTTCTCTGTTAGGAGTGAGATTTTTTTTTTTTTTCCATATGTCCCCCTCAAGCTTCCCTTCATGTCTCCTTGGCCAGAATTGCATCTCATTCATGAACTGATCATCGGCAAGAGGAATGGGACTACTTTTCAACCAGTCAGGCCCGTTTCTGGGGCTGGGAGCAGGGTCAGGTTTCCCTGAGGCAGGTGACTGCATGGGACACAGGCGAAGGGTATCAGAACAGAATGAGGCTCATGTTTAAAAGGAAGACATGGGAATGGATAGGGGTTGGGCCATTCAGTGTCACTCACTCCATGTGCACTAAAGTAAACAGACTCAGAATGGCAAAGAGATTGCCTAAGGTGTGGCAGAGCCTTGGTTGCTAAAAGCTGCATTTAAAAATAAACGGAGTATAGAATATTTACAGAACATAGAACATTCCGGCTGGAAAGGACTTTAAAGGTCATCAAGCCCAACCCCTTCATCTAACCCAGTACTTTGAGAGCATGGTGCTTGGTATCTCTAGCTCTCCAGCCGAAAGAGCTTACTAATGTGTGCCTCTGTTTAAGCTTACCCTCTGAATCTGTTAGTCTTCCCTTTGAAGGGTAATCCACGCATACCACAAAAAAATTTTACATGTAGGAGAGTAATGTATACATTCAATGGATAGACTGGTTCCAGATTGCAGGAGTTCAGGGGGGCTTCCAATCTCTGAGGTCTTTCCTACTCCTGAGGGTGGTGCGTAGAGCAGGGAGAGGCAGGAGCATGTCTCTAGCTAAGTAGCAGCCGAGAAAACGGGGGATGTGAATGGGCAGTCTCCCCATTCACCCATGTCTGCTTGTCTGCCTTGGTAGACCCTGTGGCCCCCTTATCTCTTCTCTCTATTTCCTACAGTCCCCTCTGTCTTTTACAGCAGCCCTCCCTTCCCCAAATTTTGCTTCTCTGTCTGTTATTGCTAGGCCCAGGCAGTGAGTTCCATCTAGTTTTCCTTGGTAAACATAGAGTAGGAGTTGGAATCAGTTCTACAGGAAAGAGATCAAAAACAGTGACACTGCCTATTTTGCCTGAGGGTGAAATATCTTCAAGATAAGCAAACTTTTCTCCTGCAAAAATGGACTAACCACATACAGTATAATTCTGGTGTGTTAGTATGCTAGCTGAATCTTTGTCACTTTGCTGAACCTTATCAAATATTCCTAAGATTGTCCACCTTTTAGCATAATTGGAGAACGTCTTAATATTGAAAAAAAAAAAGCCCACTTTTCCCCCACCTTATCAAAGACATTTTTATCCAACTTGGCAGGGGCAAGGGTGGGTGTGCTCCTTATCGCCAAGAGTGCTGCACAGTGTCAAGCTGTTGGTCACAGCATTGTGGCTGGGCCACCACCACTGCCCCAGCCATCTCATCTATCCTTTTGTCCATGGGTCTATCTCCCCCAATTCAAAGTCTGGGTAGGAGTGTCTGTTTGGCTGCACTGGGTCAAATGTTCTTGCCCTGGTGTGTGTGCACACATGTGAAGGGGTTAGGAGTGGGGAAGGTGAAAAAGGAGGACATTCCTGCTTCAGTTTTTGGAGTGGGAAAAGGTGTCCTACATCTCACCAAGACTAATCCAATGTAGATTTTGGATGTTGGACATTCAAATGTTGGACAGCCAATAAATGACAAATGCCCATGGCATAAATTATCTGAATTTCTAGAGCAGAGAAAAGGTTCATGTGTGACAAAAAGAGAAAAAATAATTTAAAGAAAAGCCACTAATTAGCAGAGTAAATCATATAATCAAACAGGACTTAGCAAACAATCAAATATTTCTCAGAACCATTATGGCAGTGGTTCTCAAACATTGGGTGCGTCGGAATTAATGAACACTTACTTAAAACAAGTTTGTAAACCTCACCTCAGACTTATTGAATGGGACTCCACTGGAAATAGGGACCAGGAATTCACATTAGTTGTAGACTTTGTGAATAATTCTGACATGTGAATAATTCTGTCTGTAGACCTCCTCTGAGAAACACTGCTATGTGGGTATTGGAAGAGATGATCAGTGTAACAATAAAAATGGCTGAATTTAAATATGGTTTTCAATCTTAAGGATTTTTTAAATTATAGTTCAAGTTCTGGGGTACATGTGCAGAAGGTGCAAGTTTGTTACATAGGTATACACGTACCATGGTGGTTTGCTGCACCCATTAACCTGTCATTTACATTAGGTATTTCTCCTAATGCTATCCCTCCCCTTGCCCCCAACTCCCCGACAGGCCCCAGTGTGTGATGTTCCCCTCCCTGTGTCCATGCATTCTCATTGTTTAACTCCCACTTGCGAGTGAGAATATGCAGTGTTTGGCTTTCTGTTCCTGTATTAAAGTTTGCTAAGAATGTTGGTTTCCATCTTCATCTATGTCCCTGCAAAGGACACGTACTCATCCTTTTTTATGGCTGCATAGTATTCCACGGTGTATATATGCCACATTTTCTTTATCCAGTCTCTCACTGATGGGCATCTGGGGTGGTTCCGACTCTTTGCTATTGTGAATAGTGCTGCAATAAACATACGTGTGAATGTGTCTTTATAGTGGAACAATTTATAATCCTTTGTGTATGTACCCAGTAATGGGATTGCTGGGTCAAATGGTATTTCTAGTTCTAAATCCTTGAGGAATCTCCACACTGTCTTCCACAATGGTTGAACTAATTTATACTCCCACCAACAGTGTAAAAGCATTCCTATTTCTCCACATCCTCTCTAGCATCTGTTGTTTCCAGACTTTTTAATGATTGCCATTTAAACTGGCGTGAGATGGTATCTCACTGTGGTTTTGATTTACATTTCTCTAATGACCAGTGATGATGAGCTTTTTTTCATACGCTTGTTGGCCACATAAATGTCTTCTTTTGAGAAGTGTCTGTTCATATCCTTTGCCCACTTTTTGATGGAGTTGTTTGTATTTTTCTTGTAAATTTGTTTAAGTTCTTTGTAGATTCTGGATATTAGCCCTTTGTCAGATGGATTGATTGCACACATTTTCTCCCATTCTGTAGGTTGCCTATTCACTCTGATGATAGTTTCTTTTGCTCTTTAGTTTAGTTAGATCCCATTTGTCAATTTTTGCTTTTGTTTTCATTGCTTTTGGTGTTTTAGTCATGAAGTCTTTGCCCATGCCTATGTCCTGAATGATATTGCCTAGGTTTTCATCTAGGCTTTTTATGGTTTTAGGTCTTATGTATAAGTCTTTAATCTATCTTGAGTTAATTTTTGTAGAAGGTGTAAGGAAGGGGTCCAGTTTCAGTTTCTGCATATGGCTAGCCAGTTTTCCCAACACCATTTATTAAATACGAAATCCTTTCCCCATTGCTTGTGTTTGTCAGGTTTGTCAAAGATCAGATGGTTGTAGATGTGTGGCATTATTTCTGAGGCCTCTGTTCTGTTCCATTGGTCTATATATGTGTTTTGGTATCAGTACCATGCTTTTTTTGTTACTGTAGCCTTGTAGGATAGTTTGAAGTCAGGTAGCATGATCCCTCCAGCTTTGTTCTTTTTGGTTAGGATTGTCTTGGCTATACAGGCTCTTTTTTGGTTCCATAAGAAATTTAAAGTAGTTTTATCTAATTCTGTGAAGAAAGTCAATGGTAGCTTGATGGGGATAGCATTAAATCTATAAATTACTTTGTTCAGTATGGCCATTTTCACAGTATTGATTCTTCCTATCCATGAGCATAGAATGTTTTTCCATGTGTTTGTGTCCTCTCTGATTTCCTTGAACAGTGGTTTGTAGTTCTCCTTAAAGAGGTCATTTATATCCCTTGTAAGTTGTATTCCTTGGTATTTTATTGTCTTTGTAGCAATTGTGAATGGGAGTTTGCTCATGATTTGGCTCTCTGTTTGTCTGTTACTGGTATACACAAATGCTTGTGATTTTTGCACATTTATTTTGTATCCTGAGACTTTGCTGAAGTTGCTTATCAGTTTAAGGAGTCTTTGAGCTGAGATGATGGGGTTTTCTAAATACACCATCATATCATCTGCAAACAGAGACAATTTGACTTCCTCTCTTCATATTTGAATACTCTTTATTTCTTTATCTTGTCTGATTGCCCTGGCCAGAACTTCCAATACTATGTTCAATAGGAGTGGTGAGAGAGGGCATCCCTGTCTCGTGCTGGTTTTCAAAGGGAATGCTTCTGACTTTTGCTCATTCAGTATGATATTGGCTGTGGATCTGTCATAAATAACTCATTATTTTGAGATACATTCTATCAATATCTAGTTTATTGAGAGTTTTTAACCTGAACAGGTGTTGAATTTTATCAAAGGCCTTTTCTGCATCTATTGAGATAATTATGTGGTTTTTGTAATTGGTTCTGTTTATGTGATGGATTAGGTTTATTGATTTGGGTATATTGAACCAGCCTTGCATCCCAGGGATGAAGCCGAGTTGATCGTGGTGGATAAGCTTTTTAATGTGCTGCTGGATTCAGTTTGCTAGTATTTGATTGAAGATTTTCACATCGATGTTCATCAGGGATATTGGCCTGAAATTTTATTTTTTCCATTGGGTCTCTGCCAGGTTTTGGTATCAAGATGAGGCTGGCCTCATAAAATGAGTTAGGGAGGAGTCCCTCTTTTTCTATTGTTTGGAATAGTTTCAGAAGGAATGGAACCAGCTCCTCTTTGTACCTCTGGTAGAATTTGTCTGTGAATTAGTCTGGTCCTGGGTTTTTTTTTAGTTGGTAGGCTATTAATTACTGCCTCAACTTCAGAACTTGTTATTGGTCTATTCAGGGATCTGACTTCTTCCTGGTTTAGTCTTGGGAGGGTGTATGTGCCCAGGAATTTATACATTTCTTTTAGATTTTCTAGTTTCTTTGTGTAGAGTGTTTATGGTATTCTCTGATGGTAGTTCATATTTCTGTGAGATCAGTGGTGATAACACCTTTATCATTTTCTATTGTGTCTATTTGATTCATCTCTTTTTTCTTCTTTATTAGTCTGGCTAGTGGTCTATTTTGTTAATCTTTTCAAAAAAACAGCTCCTGGATTAATTGTGTTTTTCAAGGGTTTTTCGTGTCTGTCTCCTTCAGTTGTGCTCTGATCTTAGTTATTTTTTGTCTTCTGCTAGCTTTTGAATTTGTTTGCTCTTGCTTCTCTAGTTCCTTTAATTGTGATGTTAGGGAGTCCATTTTAAATCATTCCTGCTTTCTCCTGTGGGCATTTAGTTCTATAAATTTCCCTCTAAACACTGTGTTAGCTGTATCCCAGAGATTCTGGTACATTGTGTCTTCATTCTCATTGGTTTCAAAGAACTTATTTATTTCTGCCTTAATTTTCTTATTTGTCCAGTAGTCATTCAGGTGCAGATTGTTCAGTTTCCAGGTAGTTGTGGGGTTTTGAGTGAGTTTCTTTTTTTCTTTTCTTTCTTTCTTTTTTTTTTTTTTTTTTTTTTTTGAGACAGAGTCTAGCTCTGTGGCCCAGGCTGGAGTGCAGTGGCACAATCTTGGCTCACTGCAAGCTCCTCCTCCAGGGTTGATGCCATTCTCCTGCCTCAGCCTCCTGAGTAGCTGGGACTACAGGTGCCCACCACCACGCCTGGCTAATTTTTTTGTATTTTTAGTAGAGGCGGAGTTTCACTGTGTGTTAGCCAGGATGGTCTTGATCTCCTGACCTCATGATCCGCCCGCCTTGGCCTCCCAAAGTGCTGGGATTATAGGCGTGAGCCACCACGCCCGGCCTTGAGTGAGTTTCTTAATCCTGAGTTCTAATTTGATTGCACTCTGGTCTGAGAGACTGTTTGCTATGACTGTCCGTTCTTTTGCATTTGCTAAGGAGTATTTTATTTCCAATTATGTGGTCGATTTTAGAATAAGTGTGATGTGGTGCTGAGAAGAATGTATATTCTGTTGATTTGGGGTGGAGAGTTCTGTAGATGTCTATTATGTCTGCTTGGTCGACAGCTGAGTTCAAGTCCTGAATATCCTTATTAATTTTCTGTCTCGTTGATCTGTCTAATATTAACAGTTGTGTGTTAAAGTCTCCCACTATTATTGTGTGGGAGTCTAAGTCTCTTTGTAGGTCTCTGAGAATTTGCTTTATGAATGTGGGTGCTCCTGTATTGGGTGCATATATATTTAGGATAGTTAGCTCTTATTGTTGCATTGATCCCTTTACCATTATGTAATGCCCTTCTTCGTTTGTTACTGCCCACCCTCTGAAGACTACTTACGTCAATTTATCAAACTTATTCTCGGTCCAGTTTTGTTCCTTTGCTGGCAAGGAGTTGTGATCCTTTGGAGGAGAAGAGGCATTCTGGTTTTTGGAATTTTCAGCCTTTTGTGCTGATTTTTCCTCATCTTCGTGGATTTGTCTACCTTTGGTTTTTGATGTTGGTAACCTTCATGTGGAGTTTTTGTGTGGATGTCGTTTTTGTTGATGTTGATGCTATTCCTTTCTGTTTGTTAGTTTTCCTTCTAACAGTCAGGCCCCTCTGCTGCAGGTCTGCTGGAATTTGCTGGAGGTCCACTCCAGACCCTGTTTGCCTGGGTATCACCAGTGGAGGCTGTAGAACAGCAAAGATTGCTGCCTGTTCCTTCCTCTGGATGCTTTGTCCCAGAGGGGCACTGGTCAGATGCCAGCAGAGTTCTCCTGTATGAGGTGTCTGTCGACCCCTGCTGGGAGGTGTCTCCCTGTCAGGAGGCACGGGGGTCAGGGGCCCACTTGAGGAGGCAGTCTGTCCCTTAGCAGACCTTGAGCACTGTGCTGGGTCACCTGCTGCTCTCTTCGGAGCTGGCAGGCAGAAACGTTTAAGTCTGCTGAAGCTACACCCACAGCCGCCCCTTTCCCCAGGTGCTCTGTCTCTGGGAGATGGGAGTTTTATCTATAAGCCCCTGACTGCCTTTCTTTCAGAGATGCCCTGCCTAGAGAGTAGGAATCTAGAGAGGCAATCTGACTACAGAGGCTTTGTAGAGCTGCAGTGGGTTCACCCAGTTTGAACTTCGCAGTGGCTTCATTTACACTGTGATGGGGAAAACCACCTACTCAAGCCTCCGTAATGTTGGATGCCCCTCCTTCCACCACGCTTGAGCATCCCAGGTTGACTTCAACTGCTGTGCTGGCAGCGAGAATTTCGAGCCAGTGGATCTTAGCTTACTGAACTCTGTGGGCGTAGGATCTGCTGAGCTAGATCACTTGGTTCCCTCACTTCAGCTCCCATTCCAGGGGCAGGGGAGTGAATGATTCTGTCTCACTGGTGCTCCAGGTGCCACTGGGGTATGAAAAAAACTCCTGCAGCTAGCTCAGTGTCTGCCCAAATGGCCACCCAGTTTTGTGCTTGAAACCCAGGGTGCTGGTGATGTAGGTACCAGAGGGAATCTCTGCAGGTTACGAAGACCATGGGAAAAGTGTAGTATCTGGGCTGGGCTGCACCATTCCTCATGTCACAGTCCCTCATGGCTTCTCTTGTCTAAAGGAGTGAGTTCCCTGACCCCTTGGACTTTCTGGACGAGGTGATGCCCCATTCTGCTTCAGCTTGCTCTGCATGAGCTGTATCCACTGTCTAATCAGTCTCAATGAGATGAGCCAGCTACCTCAATTGGAAATGCAGAAATCACCCGCTTTCTGCATTGATCTCGCTGGGAGCTGCAGACCAGAGCTGTTCCTATTTGGCCATTTTGCCAGCCACCTATTCAGCATTTTACCCAGATTATCTCATTTCAACCTCACAATAGCCCTAGCAGGTAGCTGTCTTTTGACCATTTTACAAGTAGGCTAACTGCTGCACAGAAATGTTAAGTAATTTGCCTAAGATCACAGAGCAAGTAAGAAGTAGGCACAGGATTTGCATTTCACACTGATCCCAAGCCCACATTTTTATGCCTAAGCAGAGGGTTTCCTGGTAAGGACTAAGAATTTAAATACTGATGTTTGCAGACCTGGGTCTTACTGAACTCTGTGGATCCTAGGGATTGGTCCTATGGAGAACACAGAGACAGAAAAATGATAATCACATCCAAAGAGGTTGGGAAACTTGAAGATGAAAACACTAATGTGATCTCAATGGCTACTATGTTGTGGCTTAATGTCTATTAACAGTCTAAAATTTGGTTCAATAATCTTGAAATCAGAAAAGAGGGGATACATTTTATATGGCATTAGCAAATTGTATTGTCTTGATTTCCTTATTTTTATGGGAGTAAAATTAGCTAAGATCTAGAATTTATCCCAGATTCAACTAATGGCAATCTTCAGACAACCAGATTTATTCTCTCTGCTTTTCTCTGGGGGTGGGGGGTGTGTTGGGGGACAAGGAGAGAGGACAAATGATAAAATAATAGCCAAAGAGTACGGTTTTTTAAAATTACCTTCTAGGGCATGTTCTCAGATTAGTGCTCACTGAGCCCAATATCCTATATGTTCTTTATTTGTGTCGAAATACCACCCAAGGACCTGACATTTTGAAAAGATGATCGTATGGCCCCGCAAATCACAAGTCACATGAAAAGTGTGTATGCACTGCACTGAACTTGTTAAGGAATGAAGACAGCTTGAAACACAAAGGTCTAATTTTAGTTGACCAGAAAATTCAATTAACCAGGGAATCCTTTTTGTTGAAAATTCAACATTTTCCCTAAATAGAGTGGTTTATGTATCAGTGTAGGAGGAGGCTGGGGGGAGTTTTAGGGAACAGGGATGGGAGAAGGTCAGTCTCTAAGGCACACACTATTGAAAGGAAAGGTGTAATCAAGTATTCTATATATAACAAAAGGTATCAGTCACCTGAATGAGTTTGGATTCAACATAATGAAAAACAGAAGCGTTTCAGAAAAAGAAGAGTAGCTTCCTGCCAGTCTGAGTGGTGGGTCCCATCAGGAGGCAGAGAGATACACAAAAGTCTGCTTGTAGCCATGATCCTTTGATCCTTTATTTTTATAGGGGATAAAACAGTAACTTTTCTACTGACCCACAGAAAGATTTCTAAGAGAAGTCCAGAAACAGCCCTGGATTATGGTGAATTTATAAAGTTGGCAGAAAGCATATATAAAGATGATTTCTTTCATTTTGCTTTATATATCACTTTCCACAAAAAACTTTATGAAAGCAAATATTATCTTTTCTTTTTCATCCTACATCCTTACAGAAGAGATACTGTAAATATTGCATATTAGGTGGAGAGTCAGGGGAATCTACTTGGCCTTCTCAGCTAGGACCATAAAGAGAGATCAGAGGCACAATTGAAGGGTCCTTTGCTGCCCTCCCATCCATATCTTCTTTATTAAATAACTCTACCTTTTATTAATCGTCCATCATTAGCAATGTGGCCTGAAACTCTTTTCTGCTTGAAGTCCCACCCCATCCCATCCCCATCATCATTGTAAATAGTATCTTAGTCAATAAAAATGATTTTGAAAATTTCATCTCTTTTAATGGAATTGTAGAAACAAGTAATTTCACTGTAGAAGTAAAAGTTTCTGTTTGAAGGGAGAAAAAAAATAAAGAAAAACAGCACAGACATGTTTCATGTGGCATGTGCTGTGTGCTTGTCCTCCATTTGCAAGGCCTGTTGTGTGTGTCTCAGAGCCTCCATTGGATTTTCCCATCTGTCTCAATGGGAGTTTTTGAGATGTGAGAGAGAAAGAGACTTGCTGACCTTTAAAAAGCAGCTGATCCATTTGTAGCATCTACTGTCGACTTTGCGGTGACTTCAATATTTCAGTGGAGGTTTTTAATAGAAAAGAGGTTCATGAGCCACACGTTTTATTTCTTCTTGGCCATTGGGAATTACCATATTTCACCATTTTGGAGGTGTTATAAATGTTCTTCAGTGTCACTTTACTACATGGTAGTCAAATAACAGAACTTTTTCTGAGTAGGGCAGAAAATGGTAGTGGTGTAGGAACTAGCTGATATGGAACAAAAGAGCTACTGAAAAACTAGTTTTTCTATGGAGTTAAAATAGACAAGTGAGTCTATGAATTCATGGCCTTTTACAATCTACAAATGGCTGGCTTTCACTTGAGAAGGGACAGTGAAGGGCAATAGTGGAATAAAGGGTGTTCATGCAGTCTTGGCTAGGATAAAAGCTGCTCCATTCCTATATTAGAAAATTTGGAACATTTCCCTTAAGGTTTACTTTTAGTGTTCTTGTTTCAATTAAAGAACATGGAGAATTTTTGTGGTGTTCCAAGAAGTGCAAATGGGATAGTAAAATGCAACTGTTGGGGCCTTCATGCCCCTTCCAACTAGCCAAAGTAGAGTCCCTTGATGATTATAGATGGAATATCCAGAGCTTTTGAATGGTTGCAAAGATAATGTCAGAAAAAGCCTTTAACTAGAACTAGGATGGTGGAATGTTGTAATTATCCAAGGGAGATAAGATCAGAGCCTAGCCCAAGGAATAAAGAAAAGGAAAATATCAGAAAGATAGCATGGAGGTGCCATTGGCAGTGTTCTCAAAGAGAACACAATGCTGAGTGGAGGAGGTGGAAGAGGTAGCAATAATTCTGATATTTTAATTTTTTTACTTGAGAGTCTACAATTCGGCAACATTGCCTAGTACAGTGGGTAAAACAAGATGAATATGCTGTTTGTTAGCAATTATGATTTGCTTTGAGCCAGTCTTGAAAGCAAACTGGTACGTGCACATAAACCAATGAGGACAAAGAGACCAGGCAGATCCATGTGTCATCTGTATCTGTTTCTAGAGCGACTTGTGGCTCCTACAGAGTGGATAATTTATGAAATGACTGGAATGGGATTGAAAAACATACCTAGCTACAGATAGAGTTAAGTAGCACAGTATATTTTGGAAAATGTTTCCCAAATGTTTTAGCAAACCCACATAAAAAGTAGTGAAAAAGGACTAAGCAACATATGTTGATTGACCAAAACATGATTGAATGTATTGAGCCAGTGCATAATTATGTTATGAGCAAGGTAAGAAAGATCTCAGTGCATAAATGTCTTCTGAAAAATGTATTATTTTGAATTCAGGTTTTTTTTTTTAAATCCCAACAACTTTTACTACACTGCCAGGGGAAAAAGTATTCTTCAACTTTGTTCACCCACTATAAAGGATACCAGCTTTACATAATAAAAAATTAGATATGTGAAAGTTCCAGTGTATTTCTTAGCATAAAGTTAGTACTTTATAAATGTGAATGTGTTGAATCCACAATTAAGTGATATTTCCACACAGTTTGAGTTTTATTGCTAAGCTACTTTATCCTTTCAGTTGAATTTGTATATATTCCCCTGTAATGACCTTCATCCCCCTTCTACACTTCTTAAAAGAATTGTCTAGCTTTGTCATATCTGTTTTCTCACTTTCTTCAAATTACTTGGCTTTGCCCCCACAAACCCTCGGCTCAAACTAACCTGGAAGAAGTTACTAATTGTCTAATTCAATAGCTTTTTCAATTCTCATTTTACCACATGTCACTGGAATATTCGACACCACTTTTTCTTTCTTGCATCTCTATCCACCTTTGATTTCCTGAACCTATCCCTTTCCCAATTTCCCTCCAATCTTTTAGACTGACTCTTTCTTAGTTTCCTCTGAAGATTGTACTTCCTTTCTCTAGCCCTATAAATGCTGTAGTTTCTTATGACTCTATCCTCCCACCCTCTGTCCTGTTCTCTTTACATTCATTGCACTCTATTTTAGTACAGAAATACATGCATGGCTTCTACTACCACCTAGCCAGTGATTCCAGATCTGCATGTGCAAATGAGGCCTCTCTCTGGAGCTAGCGGAGTGATGCGAACTCCCTGTGAACACTCCACTGGGATGCCCTGGGCAGCACAACATTATCACATCCAGAATTGAGCTCATTTTGATCTACTCCTATGACTTAACACAAATACATAAGTCTTATCAAGGCCTTTACAATGTGAACCTTTTTTACCTCTCTGAAGTTATCTTACTCCCTGTGTAAGTACTAGAATCCCCCAAATTTTCTCTCACTCACATACACACACACACACACACACACACACACACACCCTTGCTGCTCCCTCTGCCTGGAACTCTCTCTCCCTTTACCTTTACCACTTTCTTAGTCTAATTCTACTGATTTGGCCCAGGCATCATTTCCTCAGGAAGGCTCCTTCATTACTCTTCCCAGCCTGTTTTAGGTGTCCCTCTTAAGTGCTTCTGGTATGCTCTATGCTTAAGGTCTTTACTTGTTCCACACCTAAAATATTTCTTGTTTTGTTTATCTGGGTTCTCCACTACTGTGAACTCCTCCAGGGCAGGGGCCTGTTTAAATGAATAGCTTGTCTTCTAATTCCTCCCTACCCTGCTGCCAATTTCATGTCTAGTCAATGGAAGCAAAAGCTTGAACAGGATGTAATGGTTTGACTGAGGTTGATCTTAAAATTAATTTGCCTATTTTCCCTTTTTCTTTCTCCTCCTATGTGTACGTGTGTGTGGAGGGTTGGTTGCATAAAGCTTTTTGGAAGCTGGGAGTGACTTCATTTGAAATGGGAGAAACCTGCTTAAGGGTAACCCTCCCCTCAAAGAGGAGAAGGAAGAGACTACAGCAGTGTTCTAGGTACTCTTATAAGTCTTCTTCTGTACAATGTGCTAAAAATCTAGCAACATGCTCCGCACATTGTGTCCTTTGGAAAACCCTTCTCATACCCAAAGGCTCAACTGAGCCATTTAATGTTCAGATCTTCACACCATCACTTAAAATACTTCCATGAGGCTGGAGGTGCCCAGCCTCTTTAATGGGCCACAGAGAACTCTCTTCTACTTCTTTGACTTCATCTCTTATAGACCATTTTGCCTTTTCCTTGGCATGCTTGTTCTTCTCACTAGCCCAAATTGTGTCTCACCTCCAAACCTCTGCTCCAGCTATTTTCTCTGCCTGGATTGTCCTCCCTTTCTTCCTGAAAATGCGAACTCCATGCATTGCTTCAGGCCTTTGAAACTTGACTGGAGTCTTCCTTCTCCCAGAACTCTCCTTTCAGAACCTCACTGGTGGTGCTGACTGTGGCTCCTCCATATTTCCCTAATACCCTGTGCTTGGCTCTCTTGTCACACTTGCTTCAGCATTAAATAACTCATCTTCCCCTGGGTCAGCTCCTTAAAAAGTAGGGACTGATCTTGTTCATCTTTGAATGCTCATAATGCCTGGCATATGGAAGGTGCTCAAAAATATTTTACTGAATTAATGAATAAGTGAAATATTGAATGGTAATGCACTCAAAAGTGTACAGACTACTACACAAATTTTGCTTGACTCACTGTGAGAAAGTCTGCCACATTCTGAATGGGACAGATGTTCTTGACTCAGGTAAGAGTTTGAAGTTGCATCTCAGGAACCAGCCCAATGTTGGAGGAGGAGGTAAGACAGATAATCTCTTTATTTAAGCAGAAAGTTGTGTTTAATAACTGTGAATATCTCCCAGTTTTTAGCACAGCCAGAGTTTCCTGTCATGCCATATCACTTCACAGAGAGACTTGGGTTGCTCACTTTGGCTCCAGAGAGTTATCATGTGCCTGGAGAATAACCTGACATCCCAGGAGCTCCTCTACCTGGAGAAACTCAACCAGCTCATTCATCAACCTAAAGGCTCTTTGGTTGAGGTGCTACTATCTATTTGTGTCTGAGACACTTGGTTGTCATCCTTCCAGATTGGGCCTCCTGCTTTCTAGGTGGAAAAGTTGTTAGAGTTTCATGCATGTAGTTGGGGTCCCAGTTGGTGCTGAAAAAAAAAAGACACTTAGAACCTGTGTGGTCTTGGATAATTTCCCTAACCTTTCTGTACCTTAGACTCTCCGTAAAAGGTGTGACAATGTGTATGTTGTAGGATTATTGGAATGATTAAATTAGATAAATTATGTAAAGAGTTTAGCTGAGGGCAAGGTCCACAGTAAGTGTTTCATAAATGTCTGCTATGGTTATTATTATGGTTAAGTGCCTTCTGACCTATGGTGTCTCTAGAGAACAAGCCTTGAGAAGAGAGCTTGGAGAGAAAACATCCTGAAGGGAAACTGAAATGAAAATGTAAAGCATAGTCTCCATGTTGAAACTCAGAGTCCTTTCATGAAAAAAAGAGTATGTCTCATGTCATTTAGTTATCTGAAATGAACAAAAAATTCCATAGTTTGCATGAAAATTTTGAATCTGTTTTCATGTTGTATGATTATTACTACTTTTTTCTATTTCTCCCCTCTTGTGCTATCACTAAATTCCCTGTGCAAAAGTCGCCTCTTGGGTCTCTCACATCGATTTGGCTCAATTATCTTTCAGAGCCGCTCTGACCTACCTATTTATGGGAAGTGACAGTAGCTTTCTTCCTCCTCCAGGGATTTCACTCCTCTTTTCACAGAGGGGGTTCTGACAGAAAGGAGTCCTATTTCTTTTAAACCCTGAGCTCTCTTGCCTACCTTAGAATTTGTGGCTGGCATCATCCTTCTGATCAAGGGGCTGTGTTTTCTACCAAGGAAGCTTGAGATGAAGGAAAGGACAGGTAAAAGGCACAGCTGGGGAACACTCTAGGTCTAAAGGAACCTCAACAGGAGGGAACACTGGGGTCCAGGGTGCAGATAAGTAACTATTGCACCAACTTTGCTTTGCATGTTTGTGACATGCTCATTTTCTTCCTACCTTTCTGCCTGCTGCTTTTCCATCTTCTTCGATGGCTTCTCTGCCTCTACTGCTCTTCCAGTGCTGATGTTTCTCAGGGTTCTGTTCAAGGGCCTGAGTTCTAGCTTCTTTCTTTCTGTTGTTTTTTACTTTGTTTTGTTTTGGGTTTTTGAGACAGGGTCTCACTCTCATCACCAAGAGCCAAGGTTGGAGCACAGTGGTGTGATCATTGCTCACTGCAACCTCAACTTCCCAGGCTCAGATGATCCTCCCACCTTAGCCTCCTGAGTAGCTGAGACTATAGTTGCACGACACTTGGCTAATTTTTGTATTTTTTGTAGAGTCGAGGCCTTGCCATGTTTCCCAGGCTGGTCTTGACCTCCTGGGCTCAAGTGATCTGCCCACCCTGGCCTCCCAAAGTGCTGGGATTACAGGTGTAAGCCACCATGCCTGGCCTAACTCTTTGCTTTTCCTGGACAACCTCAACCTTCCCAGGGCAATAGGAACTAGATCTGTCTCCCAAGCTCCAGACAAGTCCATCCTACTGCCTTCTGGATGGTTGCCACATGGATATCCCACAGTTTACTAATACTCAATATGACTAAAATCATACCTATAGTCTTTCTGTCTCTATCAGAGTTGCTTCTTTTCCAGTATTCCTTATCTTGAAAAATAGTACTACTCCCTAAGCCATTGCCCAAGGTGAAACCTGAAAGTTGATCTAGACTTTTGATTTTCCCTTTCCTTGCCCATTCATTCAGTTACTTATTCCTATCAATTCATAGTGATGCACCCTTCCCCTCCCCAATGAGGTGGTATCAGAGGAACTGTAGTTCGAGAGTTGGGATTTTCACTATCACCCAGTAGTAACAAGGCCAACTTGATATCCAATTCAGTGTCAGTAGAGTCCATGTGGGAAGGCAGAACTGCCATTCTTACCCAGTACTAAAAAGGAGCTTTCCCAACTCCTCATATGGCAATGGAGGCTGAATGGGGAACCTAGACTTCTACCTCCACCTAATGAGTGGACAGTAATGAGGCAGCCCCCTGCCAGAGTGAAGTCTGAAAAAGCCAGCTTAAACAGAAAGCTCAAATAAACCCCAGAGCCTCATCACTTATAAAAATGTTCAGGTTCCAACTGAAAATCATGAAGAACCAAGAACCAAGAAGATCTCAAATTGAGTGAAAAAAAGACAATAGTTGCTGTGTTAGCTTCCTATGGCTACTATAGCAAACTACTGTAAATTTGATGTACAATAACAGAAGTGTAATCTCCCACAGCTCTGGAGGCCAGAAATCCAAAATCAAGGTGTCAGCAGGACCATACTTCCTTCAAAGTCTTCACAGGAGATTTTGTTACTTGCCTCTTCCAGCTTCTGGTGGCTCCAGGTGTTCCATGGCTTATAGCTGCATCATTCTAATCTCTGCCTCCATAGGTGCATGCTACCTCCTCTGTATTTCTCTTACAAGAATACCTATCACTAGATCTAGACCTACCAGATAATCCAGGATGATTTCATCATCTCATAATCCTTAATTTCCAGAATATGGAAATACAACTCTCAGTGATGGGCTCAACAGCAGAATGGAGGGTACAGACCAAACAACTAAACAGAGCCTCAGCGACCTGTGGGATTATAACAAAAGATCTAACATTCATGTCATTGCAGTTCCATAAAAAGAGGAGGAAGGCAACGAATGAAGGCTAAAAGAAATAATAACCAAAAACTTCTCAGATTTGACAAGAGACAAAAACCTACAGATTCAAGAAGCTCAGAAACTCTCAAACAAGAAAAGCCAAAGAAGTGCATGCCAACACACATCATAATGTCTGAGAACTAAAGAAAAGAAAATATCTTGAATACAGTCAGAGAAAAATAACATCTTAATTAGTAGGAAAAAAGCAATTTGAATGACACTGTATTTCTCATCATAAGTCATTGAGAAGGAAGTGGCACAATATTTTTTAAATATTGAAAGACAACTTTCAATTCAGAATCTTGTACTCAGTGTGAAATACCATTCAGGAATGAAGGGGAAATCAAGACATTGTCAGATGAAGGAAAACTAGGCGAATTTGTCTTCAGCAGACCTATATTAAAATAATAGCTAATGGAAGTTCTCTAAGCAGAAAGGAAATAATACAAGAAGGAACCTTGGAGCATCAGAAAGGAAGAAAGAACACAGACAGCAAAAATGTGGGCAAATACAACAGGTTTTCCTTCTCCTCTTGAGTTTTCTAAATTATGTTTGACAGTTGAGGCAAAATTTATACTAATCTCTAATGTTATTCCAAATGTATATAGAAGAACAAATACAATGTAAAGAGAGTTAAGATTTCTGCACTTTAATCACACTGGTGAAATTAAGACACCAGGGGACTGTAATAAGTTGTGTGCATTTTATGTAATATTGAGAACAACCACTGAAAAAACTATGCAAAGAGATACCCTCAAAAATACTACAGAAAAATCAAAATGGAATTCTAAAAATACATCCAAGAAACCCACAGGAGGGCATAAAAATTAAAATCAAGCAATAAAGAAACAAATAAAACCAGTGAGAATAAACAGAAAAAAATTGAAATCGCAGAGTTAAGTCCTAACATATTAATAATTACATTAAATGTAAATGGTCAAAATACACCAAGTAAGAGACTGGCAGATTAAATTAAAAAACATGATCTGACTATATGCTGCCACCAAGAAACACATTTCCAATGTAGTATAGACAGCTTTAAAGTAAAAGAATGAAAAATATATCACTAATCAAAGGCATTCAGAAGTACCTGTATTAATAACTGGTAAAGTAGACTTCAGAGCAAAAAAAATTAAGACAGAAAGAGACATTACATAATTATAGAAGGGTCAATTCTCTAAGAACATATAGCAACCCTAAATGTTAATTCAGCAAACCATAGAGCTGCAAAATATGTGAAGCAAAAACTTCTCAATTCAGATAGGTCTAAAAGGAGAAACACAAAAATCCACAACTATAATTGAAGAGGCCAACAGTCAACTCTCAACAATTGATTAGAACTAAACAGAAAGTCAGCAAAAATATGAAAGAACTGAACAACATCATCAGTCAAGAGGATCTAATCAACATTTATGGAACATTCTACCCAAGAGTAGAATACATATTCTTTCCAAGTACCCTCAGAACATATGCCAAGATGAGTCATACCCTGAGATATATCAAGTTTAAAAGAAATGAAATCATACAGAGTGCTTTCCCTAACTACAATGGAATCAAAGTAAAAATCAATAATAAAAAGATCACAGGAAACTCGTAGCTCTAAATGTATAAGAAAAGTAGAAAATTCTGAAATCAACAATCTATGCTCCTACCTCAAGAACCTAGGAAAATAAGAGCAAAACAACCCCAAAGCAAGCAGAAGGAAGGAAATAATAAAGGGCAGAAATCAATGAAAACGAAAGCAGAAAAAAATAGAAAAATAAATGGTACAAAGAGCTAGTTCTTTGAAAAGATCAATAAGATTGACAAACCTTTGCAAGACTGACACAAACAAACAAAAAGGAAAGGCACATATTACCAATATCAGCAGTGAAACAGGGGCTATCACTATAGGTGCTGCAAACATCAAAGATGTTAAGGTAATGCCATAAACAATTCTATATGCATACAATTGACACCTTAGATGAAATCATCTACTTTTTAAAAAAACTTCCACAACTCACCCAGTATGAAATAGTCTGACTATCTTTATTATTAAAAGATTGAATTTGTAATTTAACAGCTCCCCAGATGAAATCTCTAGGCCCCATAGTTTCATTGAAGAATTCTGCAAAACATTTAAGGAAGAATTAACACCAGTTCTAAACAATCTCTCCTAGAAAATATAAAGAGAGGAATACTTCCTAATTCACTTTATGAAGCTGTTAGTAATCTGATATCAAAGTTAGACAAAGACAGTACAACAAAGAGAAAAGACAAAGAAAACCACAGATCAATATCCCTCGTGAATATAGGTACAAAAATCTTTAATAAAACATTAACATATAAAATTCAGCAATATATGAGAAGAACTGCATAACAATATTAAGTGGGATTTATTTCAGAGATGCAAGTCTGGTTCAATATTAGAAAATCAGTGTAATCTACCATATTAACAGACAAAGGGTGTGGGAAGGAGGTGGGTTTGGCTATACAAGGGCAACATAAGAAATTCTTGTGGTGATGAAAATCCTCTGTAACTTGACTGTCAACGTCAATATCCTGCCTATTATATTTTACTAAGTTTTGTAAGATGCTTCCCTTTGAGATAAACTAGGTAAAAAGTACATGGGAATCTCTCCGTGCCTAGTACCCAGTAGTTATTTTTTTCTGCTCTTCTCCCTCCTCCCACTCTCCACCCTCAGGTAGACCCAAGTGTATGTTGTACCTTCTTTTGTATCCATGTGTTCTCATCATTTAGCTCCCACGTATAAATGAGAACATGTTGTGGTTTTTTTTTTCTGTTCCTTTGTTAGTTTGTTAGGAATAATGGCCTCTAGTTCCATCCATGTTCCTGCAAAGGACATGATTTTATCCTTTTTCATGACTGCATAGTATCCATGGTGTATCTGTACTACATTTTATTTATCCAGACTACCATTGATAGGCATTTAGGTTGATTCCACGTCTTGGCTATTGGGAATAGTGCTGCACTGAACTTACTCATGTGTGGTCTTTATGATAGAATAATTTCTATTCCTTTGAGTATATACCCAATAATGGGCTTGCTGGGTTGAACGGTATTTCTGTTTTCAGCTCTTTGAGGAATCACCACACTGCTTCCCACAACAGTTAAACCAATTTACACTCCCATCAACAATGTATAAGCATTCCCTTTTCTGGGAAACATTGCAAGCATCTGTTATTTTTTGATGTTTTAGTAATAGCCATTTTGACTGGTATGAGATGGTATCTCATCACGGTTTCAGTTTGCATTTGTCTTATGACCAGTGATATTGAGCTTTCTTTTCATATACTTGTTGGAAACATTCATGTCTTCATTTGAAAAGTATTCATTCATGTCCTTTGCCCACTTTTTAATGGGGTTGTTTGTTTTTTTATTGTAAATTTAAGTTGCTTATAGATGCTGGGTATTAGACCTTTGTCAGATACATAGTTTGCAAAAATTATCCCCCATTCTGTAGGTTGTCTATTCACTGTTGATAGTTTATTTTGCCATACATAAGTTCCTTAGTTTCATTAGGTCCCATTTGTCAATTTTGCTTTTGTTGCAATTGATTTTGGCATCTTTGTCATGAAATCTTTGCCAATTCCTATGTCCAAAATGGTATTGCCTAGGTTGCCTTCCAGAGTTTTTATAGTTTTGGGTTTTCCATTTAAGTCTGTAATCAATCTTGAGTTAATTTTTGTAGACTCTGTAAGGAAGGGATACAGTTTCAATATTCTGTATCTCAATGATATTGCTTTTTCCTATTCATGAGCATGGAATATCTTTCTATTTTTTGTGTCATATCTAATTTCTTTGAGCAGTGTTTTGTAATTCTTACTGCAAAGACATTTCACCTCCCTTGTTAGCTGTATTCCCAGGTATTTTATTGTATTCGTGGCAACTGTGAATGGGTTTGCATTCCTGATTTGGCTCTTGGCTTGGCTGATTTTGGTGTATACGAATGTTTGTGACTTTTTACATTGATTTTGTATCCTGAAACTTTGCTGAAGTTGTTTAACACATCAGGGTACTTTTGGAGAGAGACTATGGGGTTTTCTAGATACAGAATCATGTCATCTACAAACGGAGATAGTTTGATTTCTTCTCTTCCTATTTGGATTCCTTTTATTTCATTCTCTTGCCTGATTGCTTTGGCCAGGACTTCCAATACTCTGTTGAATAGGAACAGTGAGAAAGGGCATCCTTGTCTTGTGCTAGTTTTCAAGGGGGTTGCTTCCAGCTTTTTTCCCATTCAGCCCACCCACATGTTGGCTGTGGGTTTGTCACAGATGGGTCTTGTTATTTTGAGGTATGTTCCTTCAACACCTAGCTTGTTGAGAGTTTTTAACATGAAGGAATGTTGAATTTTATCCAAAGCCTTTTCTGCATCTATTGAAATAATCATGTGATTTTTGTCTTTAGTTCTATTTATGTGATGATTCACGTTTATTGACTTGTGTATGTTGAACTAAACTTCCATTTCAGGGTTAAAACCCACTTGATCATGGTAAATTGGCTTTTTGATGTGCTGCTAGATTCAGTTTGGTAGTATTTTGTTGAGGATTTTTGCATCAATGTTCATCAAGGATATTGCCTAAGGAGTTCTTTTTTGGTTGTGTCTTTGCCAGCTTTTGGTATCAGGATGACTCTGGCCTCATTTAATGAGTTAGGGAGAAGTCCCTCTTCCTCAATTTTTTGGAATAGTTTCAGTAAAAATGGTACTAGCTCTCCTTTGTACATCTGGTAGAATTTGGCTGTGAATCCATCTGGTCCTGGGTGTTTTGTTGTTGTTGTTGTTGTTGTTGATAGACTATTTGTTACTGATTCAGTTTCAGAACTCATTATTGGTCTGTTCTTGGTTTACTCTTGGGAGGGTGTGTGTGTCCAGAAATTTATCCATATTTTTTCTAGATTTTCTAGTTTGTGTATGTAAAGGTGTTCATGCTATCCTCTGATGGCTATTTGTATTTCTGTGGGGTCAGTGGCAATATCCCCTTTGTCGTTTCTTTGGATCCTCTCTCTTTTCTTCTTTATTAGTCTAGATAGTGGCCTGTCTTATTAGTTTTTTTAAGAAAAGCTCCTGGATTCATTACTTTTTTTTTTAAGTTTTAATATTTTCATTACGATAGGTTTTTGGGGAGCGGGTGGTGTTCTGTTATGTGAATACATTATTTAATAATGATTTCTGAGTTTTTAGTGTACTTATCACCTGAGCAGTGTACCCTGTACACAATGTGCAGTCTTTTATCCCTCACCCCCCTCCCACCCTTTCCACTGAGTCCCTAAAGTCCAATTGTATCATCCTTATGCCTTTGCATCCTCATGGATATTTGGTTTTCCGTTCTTGAGTTATTTCACTTCAAATAATGGTCTCCAATTCCATCCAGGTTGCTGAAAATGTCATTATTTAGTTCCTTTTTTATAGCTGAGTAGTATTCCATAGTGTGTGTGTGTGTGTGTGTGTGTGTGTGTGTGTGTATCACAATTTCTTTATCCACTTGTTGATTGATGGCTGGTCCCATATTTTTGCAGTTGTGAATTGTGCTGCTATAAACATGCATGAGCAAGTGTCTGTTTCATATAATGACTCCTTTTCCTCTGGGCAGATACCCAGTAGTGGGATTGCTGGATCAAATGGTAGTTCTGCTTTTAGTTTTTAAAGGGAACTCCACACTGTTTTCCATAGTGGTTGTACTAGTTTACATTCCTATCAGTAGTGTAAAAGTGTTCCCTTTTTACCACATCCATGCCAGCATCTATTATTTTTTGATTTTTTGGTTATGGCCATTCTTGCAGGAAGTAAGGTGGTATTGCATTGTGGTTTTGATTTGCATTTCCCCTATCATTAGTGATGTTCAGCATTTTATTCATATGTTTGTTAGCCAGTTGTATATCTTATTGTGAAAATTGTCTATTCATGTCCTTAACCCATTTTTTGATATAATTGTTTTTTTCTTGCTAATTTGTTTGAGTTCCTTGTAGATTCTTGACATTAGTCCTTTGTCAGGTGTATAGATTGTGAAGATTCTCTCCCACTCTGTGGGTTTTCTGTTTACTCTGCTGATTGTTTCTTTTGCTGTGCAGAGACTCTTTAGTTTAATTAAGTCCCATCTATTTATCTTGTTTTTGTTGCATTTGCTTTTAGGTTCTTGGTCATGAAGACTTTGCCTGAGCCAATGTCTAGAAGAATTTTCCTAAGCCAATGTCTAGAAGGGTTTTCCTGACATTCAACTTCTAAATTTTTATGGTTTCCAGTCTTAGATTTAAGTCTTTGATCCATCTTGAGTTGATTTTTGTATAAGGTGAGAGATGAAGATCCAGTTTCACTCTTCTACATGTGACTTGTAAATCATTCCAGCACCATTTGTTGAATACAATGCCCTTTCCTCACTTTATGTTTTTGTTCGCTTTGTCAAAGATCAGTTGGCTGTAATTATTTGGCTTTATTTCTGGGTTCTCTATTCTGTTCTATTGGTCTATGTGCTTATCTTTATACCAGTACCATGCTTTTATGGTAACTATGGCCTTAGAGTCTAGTTTGAAGTCAGGTAATGTGATGCCTCCAGATTTGTTCTTTTTGTTTAGTCTTGCTTTGGCTACATGGGCTCTTTTTTGGTCCCATATGAATTTTAGGATTGTTTTTTCTAGTTCTGTGAAGAATGATGGTGGTGTTTTGATGAGAATTGCATTGCATTTGTAGATTGCTTTTGGCAGCCTAGTCATTTTCACAATATTGATTCTACCCATCCATGAGCATGGGATGTGTTTCCATTTGTTTGTGATTTCTTTCAGCAATGTTTTGTAGTTTTCCCTGTAGAGGTATTTCATCTCCTTGGTTGGGAATATTCCTAAGTATTTTATTTTTATTTTTGCAGGTATTGTAAAAGGGGTTGTGGTCTTGATTTGATTCTCAGCTTGGTTGTTGTTAGTGTATAGCAGAGCTACTAATTTGTGTACATTAAATTTGTATCCTGAAACTTTCTGATAGGATTGCTTGTTGGTTTCTTGCTGATTTGTTCAAGTTCCTTGTAGGTTCTGGATGTCAGTCCTTTCTAGGAGCTTTTTGGATGAGTCTTTAGGGTTTTCCAGGTATAGGATCATATCACCAGTAAACAGCAACAGTTTTACTTCCTCTTAACAATTTCGATGCCCTTTATTTCTTTCTCTTGTCTGATTGCTCTGGCTAGGACATCCAGTACTATGTTGAATAGAAGTGGTGAAAGTGGGCATCCTTGCCTTGTTCCAGTTCTCAGGGTGAATGCTTTCTACTTTTCCCCATTCAGTATTATGTTGGCTGTGGGTTTGTCATAGATGGTTTTTATTACATTAAGGTATGTCCCTCTATGCTGATTTTGCTTAAAGGAATGCTGAATTTTGCTAAATGCTTTTTCTGCCTCTATTGTGATGATTATGTTGTTGTTATTGTTGTTGTTGTTGTTATTATTATTATTATTATTATTATTATTATTATTTTGAGTCAGAGTCTCACTCTGTCACCCAGGCTGGAGTGCAGTGGTGCAATCTTGGCTCACTGCAAGCTCCACCTCCTGTGTTCACGCCATTCTCCTGCTTCAGTCCTCCAAGTAGCTGGGACTACAGGTGCCCACCACCATGCCTGGCTAATTTTTTGTATTTTTAGTAGAGACAGGGTTTCACCATGTTAGCCAGGATAGTCTCGATCTCCTGACCTCGTGATCCTCCCGCCTTGGCCTCCCAAAGTGCTGGGAGCCACTGCCTGTAATCCTAGCTACTCAGGAGGCTGAGGCCAGAGAATTGCTTGAACCCGAGAGGTGGAGGTTGCAGTGAGCCAGGATCATGCCATTGCACTCCAGTCTGGGTGACAATAGCAAAACTCCATCAAAAAACAAAAACAAAGACAAAAAACTCCCCAAAACAAAAAACTTGTGGGATGCAGTAAAAGCAATGCTAGAAGGAAATTTAAAGCATTGAATGTATATATTAGAAAATAAAAAAGATCCAAAATCAATCATCTAAATTTTCACCTTGAAAAACTATGAAAGAAGAGAAAATTAGATCCAAAGTATACAGAAGAAAAGAAATTAGAGCAGAAACCAATGAAATTGAAAATGACAATCAATAGAGAAAAACTGATGAAACTAAAAGCTAGTTCTTTGAAAAGATTAATACAATTAACAGGACTTTCCAAGCTAAGAATAAAAAGAGTGAAAACAAATTACTAATAGTAGAAATGAAGGAGGGAGCATCACAAAAAATCCCATGGACATTAAAATGATAGTCAAGAAATACTATGAACAATTTTATGCCCACAAATTTGATAACCAAAACCCCCAAAACCTGCCAGAACTAGTAAGTGAATATGGCAAGGTCACAGGATGAACTATTAATATTTGAAAGTTAATCACTTTCCTATGTACCAGCAATGAACAAGTAGAATTTGAAATAAAAAATACAGTATCATTTATATTAGCACCCTCCCCCCACCAAAATGAAATGCTTAGGTATAAATTTAACAAAATATGTTCAGGATCTATAGGAAGAAAACTAAAAATTCCAATGAATGAAATCAAAGAACTTAGTAAGTGCAGAGATATTCCATGTTCATGGATAGGAAGACCCAATATTGTCAAAATGTCATTTCTTCCCAACTTGATCTATAGATTCAGTGCAATCCCAACCAAAATCCCAGCAGGTTATTTTGTAAACATCAACAAACTAATTCTAAAGTTTAAATGGAGAGGCAAAAAAAACCCCAAACAGCACAATATTGAAGGAGAAAAACAAAGTTGGAGGACTTACTATAAAATTGCCATAATCAAGACAGTGTGGTATGGGCAAAAGAACAGATGAACAGATCAATAGAAGAGAATAGGGAGCCCAGAAAAAGACCTACATAAATATAGTCAACTTATCTTTGGCAAGAAAGCAAATGCAATACAGTGAAACAAAGATAGTCTTTTCAACAAATGGTGCTGGAATAACTGGACACACACAAGTGAAAAAAAAAAAAAAAGGAGAATCTAGACACAGACCTTAAACCCTTCACAAAAATTAATTCAAAATATACCTAAATGTAAAATGTAGAACTATAAAACTCATGGACAATAACAAGAGAAAGCCCAGATGACCTTGGGTATGTAATTGACTTTTGCTACAACACTGAAAGCACAATCCATGAAGAAACAATTGATAAGCTGGACATTATTAAAATTAGACACTTACTCTCTGTAAAAGACAATGTCAAGAGAATGAGACTATAAACCGCAGACTGGGGGAAAGTATTTGAAAAGACACACCTAATAAAGAACTCTTATCGAAAATATACAAAGATCCCTTAAAACTTAACAATGAGAAAATAAATGACACAATTTAAAAATGTGTCAAAGACTTTAATAGACACTTCACCAAAGAAGATAAATAGATGGCAAATAAGCATATAAAAATGCTTTAGGCGAGGCATAGTGACTCATGCTTGCAATCCCAGCACTTTGGGAGCCCGAGGCAGGAGGATTACTTGAGGCCAGGAGTTTGAAATCAACCTGAACAACGTATCAAGGCCCTGTCTCTACAAAAAGTAAATAAAAATAACTGGGTACAGTGGCACATGCCTATAGTCACAGGTGCTCAGGAGGCTGAGGCAGAAGGATCACTTGAAATGAGCAGTTTGAGGGTGAATTGAGCTATGATCGCATCACTGCACTGCAGTCTAGGCAACAGAGAGAGACACTGATATGGTTTGGCTATGCCCCCACCCAAATCTCAACTTGCATTGTATCTCCCAGAATTCCCACATATTGTGGGAGGGACCCAGGGGGAGGTCACTGAATCATGGACCTGATCTTTCCCGTGCTATTCTCGTGATAGTGAATAAGTCTCATGAGATCTGATGGGTTTATCAGGGGTTTCTGCTTTTGCTTCTCTCTCATTTTTCTCTTGCTGCCACCATGTAAGAAGTGCCTTTCACCACCTGTCATGATTCTGAGGCCTCCCCAGCCGCGTGGAATATAAGTCAAATTAAACCTCTTTTTCTTCCCAATTTTGAATATGTCTTTATCAGCAGCATGAAAACAGACTAATATGGACCCTGTCTCGAAAAAAAAAAAAATGCTCTACGTTATGGAAATGAAAATGCAAATTAAAACAATGAGATATCACCACACATCTATTAGAATGGCCAAAATCTGGAATGCTGACAACAACAAATGCTGGTGAGAATATGGAGCAACAGGAACTCTCATTCATTGCTGGTTGGAATGCAAAATGGTATGGCAGCTTTGGAAGACAGTTTAGTAGTTTTTTTGTTTTTTTGACAGAGTCTCACTCTGTTGCCCATGCTGTAGTGCAGTAGCATGATCTTGGCTCACTGAAACCTCTGCCTCCCAGGTTCACACAATTCTCTCTCTTGGCCTCCCAAGTAGCTGGACTTACAGGCACCTGCCACTACGCCTGGCTAATTTTTGTATTTTTAGTAGAGACATGGGTTTCATCATCTTGGCCAGGCTGGCCTTGAACTCCTGACCTCGTGATCAACCCACCTCGGCCTCTCAAAGTGCTGGGATTACAGGCATGAGCCACTGCACCCGGCTGTAGTGTCTTAAAAAAAAAAAAAAAAAAAAAAGTAAACTTACTCTTACAACACAATCCAGTCATTGTGATCTTTGGTGTTTTTTCAGAGGAATTGAAAATCTATGTCCACACAAAAATCTGCACCTAGTAGTCTTACTCATAATTGCTAAAACTTGAAAGCAACCAAGATGTTCTTCTGTATGTGAATGGATAAATAAAATGTGGCATATACAGATGCTGGAATATCCTTTAGTGATAAAAAGAAATTAGCTTTGTGAATGGCTTCATACAGCCAAGAAAAGACCTGGAGGAACCTTAAATGCATACTACTAAGTGTAAGAAGCCAATCTGAAAAGGCTACCTATTGGATGATTCCAACTCTATGGCATAGTTCTGTAAAAGGCAAAACTATAGAGTCAATTAAAAAAAAAAAAGATCATTGGTTGCCAGGATTAGGGGCAGGTGAGGTGAGGAAATGAACAGGCAGAGCACAAAAGATTTTTCGGGCTGTGAAAATAATCCTGTGATACTAGAATGATGGATACACATTGTTACACATTTATCCAAACCCATAGAAAGTACTAAGAGTGAATCCTCACATAAATTATGGACTTTGGGTGATGATGATATGTCTGTATAAGTTCATCAATAGTAATAAATGTATCCTTCTAGTGGGTGAAGTTGATAATTGGGGAGGCTATGCATGTGTGGGGTTGTATGGGTAATCTCTGCATTATTCTCTCAATTTTGCTGTGAACCAAAAACAGCTCTAAAAAATAAGTTTAAAAACCCACTAAAACCACAATTTAAAATAATTTTATTTAACACTTTCAAGATAATAATAAATATGGTTTGGATCTGTGTCCCCAGCCAAATCTCATATCAATTATAATCCCCAATATTGGAAGTGGGGCCTGATGGGAGGTGATTGGATCATGGGGGAAGTTTCTCGTGAATGGTTTAGCAATATCCCCTCGGTGCTGTTTTTGTGATAGTGAGTGTGTGAGTGAGTAACTGTAAGATCTGGTTGTTTAAAAGTGTGCAGCGCCCCACCCCCTGCTTCCTCCTGCTTCAGTCACTTGAAGTGCCCACTCCCCCTTTACCTTCTGCCATGATTGTAAGTTTCCTGAGGCCTCCCCAGAAGCCAAGCAGATGCTGCCATGCTTCCTTTACAGCCCACAGAATTGTGAGCCAATTAAACCTCTTTTCTTTGTAAATTACCCAGTCTCAGGTGTTTCTTTATAGCAATATGAGAATGGACTAATACAGTAATACATAGAAAAATTAGAATAGGGCCAGGTGCAGTGGCTCACACCTGTAATCCCAGTACTTTGGGAAGGCAAAGTGGGTGGAGCACTTGAGGCCAGGAGTTCAAGACCAGCCTGGCCAGCACAGCAAAACCCCATCTCTACTAAAAATAAAAAAAATTAGCCAGGCATGGTGGTGGGCGCTTGTAATGCCATCTACTCTGGAAGCTGAGGCATGAGAATTGCTTGAGCTCAGAATGTGGAGGTTGCAGTGAGCCGAGATCATGCCACTGCACCCCAGCCTGGGTGACAGAGTGAGACTTTGTCTCGAAAATAATAATAATAATAATTTGGGTTATGTTAATATTAACAGAGTTAAAGCAATGTAAGTTTTGATGGTACAAGATTCCTTTGATCCATTTAACTTACTATTTCTATGAGGTAAATTCCTGCCTATTTCTGCCTATGTTGGTTTTTAAAATTCTTTGCTTAGTTTTGTTTGTTTATTTTAAGAATCCCTGTCTTTAAAAATCTAGAGTAAGATTTTTTAGGTACAATGTAACATTTGAAGAAGAATCATGCTTCTTGAATAATTTGAATTATAACTTGTCTCCATCTGCCCCAAATAATACCTGTGTTAAGGAATTCAGAAAGAATATTCACAGCTTGGGAAAGTCTATGTTCAAATAATGGTACTCTTGGCCACAATGGACTGTAGCTTTTTTTACAAAACAATTTGTTCTTGAATATTGGAGTCAAAACACAGAAAACCCCACTATAATACCCTTGCTGTGTCATGAATGGGGTTTCACTGTGAGTAAATCATATCCCCTGTGTAGATATTAGGGAGGAAGGTACTTTGTGCATTGAGGCCCTGCAGCTTTGTGACAATGCTAGTTTTTCAGTAATCAACAAGAACAAGACTAAATCCCAACTCTGTTCCATGTGAGCTCCTGCTAGGCCCACATAGTGAGTTGAAAGCGCATGGACCTTGGAGCCACAGAGTCTGCATTCAACTCTACCTCTTTCATTTACAAGCTGCAGGACACTGAGAAAGTCATTTACACTGCCTGAGCTTACAGTTTTTATTTGTAACAAAATTACACCTTCTGTCCAGGATTATGAGAAATAGAGATACAATATAATATATAAATAGACCTGCAGATATTATGAGCTCAAAAGTGACCACTCTTACTATCTTTACCACTCATGATTACTAAAAGTGAACACTATCACTATTGTTATTTGGCCTTGAGATATGTTATGTTGGATTCCTGTTTACCTTTGATTTATCCCTCCAACTGAATAGTGATTGCCTGGAGGGCAAACATGCCAATGCCTTCACCTTTATAATCCTTACAGCCCTCGGGATAATGTCTTACACTCGATAGGAGCTGAGTAAAAATATTTGTTCAATGAAGATGACTCTATAAGTGGAATGATTGAAAGGTGATGAATTATGTTGAAGTTCCTTTAACACAGTCATGCATAAGTTTTAGTGCATTGGAGTGACCTGGGGAGCTTCATAAAACACAGATTTCTGTACACTACCTCCCACCCAAAGAGATTCTGATTCAGTTGGCCTAGAGATAACATTTTAACAAATTCCCTGGGTAATTATGATGCAGCTGGTTCATGTGTTGATAACATTTAGAGAAATCGTGCTTTGCTGGATACATCCATATCATGCTGTGTCCTGTTGTAAAGAGATGCCCATATAATATGTAAAGTAGGAATTGATAATTGTTTAAGTGAAAATTTGGTCTGCAGGGTCATTCAAAAATTCACTTTATCATTCAGGTGCCAAGCAGATATTATAAAACTAATCAAAACTTATTTTTCAGAAGTTAATTAACATGTTTTATGTCCTAGTTATCTTAGCCAAAATTATATATGAACATGCTGTCTTTTTGGCTCCAACTTGCCATGTGAAAAGAAAATAGAAATGGAATAAAATGCCCAACGGGCATTATACTGCAAATACATTTATCCTGCAGCAAAACATTAATTTATAAAGATAACTATACTGCATTATGCATACAATTCATCCTCAGTTGGCCCCCAAATTAAACTCTTAGTGAGACATTTCCTTTCTCTAGCTGCCGCTATTTAGGGCAAAGGCTTAGAACCAGTAACAAAATAATTGTACTTTCCAGGAGTGGTGCCCTAAAGTACTTCTTTTTAATATTAAGAAGAATTGAATAAAATTAAGAAAACTGATGCAAGAGTTATATCATCCTTCCAACATAGGGACATAGGGACAATTTAGAGACAGTCAAATAAGATTTTTTACTTCATGAGAAGAAGTCATATAGGGAAGAACTGCAATTTACTTTCAATTTTCACCCAACGACTTCACAATATTAAGAATAATGCCTATTTTCAGGTGAATAATATTTTAAAAAGAGAAAAGAGGGAAACATTTTCTAGTTTAGGCTATAAAACTGAAACTAATGATTTTGATGTCTCCTCTGCTTTTATATATTTACAAAACTGGATCTTTAAATTATCAAAAATAAGATATAAAATTAGTTTACTAACAAATCAAAGTTCTGTAAAAGTTATTAGTGTATCATATATGTATTCTGGAACTCAATGAATATCCAACAGTCTCAGACACTACCATGGGTTCTACACTGAAATTAACATAACTGGCCCTTATTGTTACATCTATTGTAGCCCATCTCAAACATTTCCCATCCTGAGAATATGAAAAAAATTAGACTTTGGGGAAAAAATGTATTCTTAGATCTTGATTCTATTCCAACTCTGAAATAATTACAGTAATTACAAAGATAAAGGGTAAAAGTCACAAAGTGCTGGCTGGGACATTCCAGAGCAGGAGAAAGCTTGGCGCCATTTTTATAGTTATGCCTGTTAAGATTTAATAGACGGAAAGTTTCATTAGTGAGCTGTGCTGCAATTAACTTCAAGGAGGTTCCAGACTACTGTATGTTGCTGTTACTGACAGAAAACTGTTTAGATTTCCTTATTGAAAGTGAATATTAGATTTTCAACACTTCAATTATGAAAACTAGTAAGAGGCACAATTTTAAAAAATTTAGTGTACAGGCTAGTTTTTTCTTATCACATAACACATGGTAATAATGGGTTTTTATTCTTCAATGGACATGCCAATTGTTGACTATCTAGGAGTAAGTTGCTTTTGTGTATATTAACTTAGACATAATTCTCCATCTCTCTTGCTAGCTCATAAAATCATGTCCTAATTTGAATTATGACAAAGTTGGAAACATTTCTATAAATCAAATAGTTTTTTGAATCACATACTCTACATTTAATATAAAACGCTTGCTATCAACTCTGACAATTTTGGCAAATACTACAGAATAAAAGCTATGGAATCTAGTGACTTGCTTTTCTCCTATCACCAGAATTCTTGCTGGCCAGATTCTTCCTGGCTAGAATTCTTGCTGCACCAGAATTCTTGCTGGCTAGCTTGGAATCTAGACCTTAGAGATATGGGTAGGTATCTGCAGATTCCTCCTCAGTGGAAATGAAACTGTTGCTCCCTTTTATCTGTGCAAACCATCCAAAGTCATCTGAGGCTGCTCGTCGTAAAAGTACTACCATGGTCTAGGTTTTTTGCCATTCAGTAGACTTTCTGAATTCTGCATGTTAATTTCTGTACCCTACTATATGACTAAACTGCTATGATCCTCACTGTTATATTTTATTGTATTAAACAATAGGTTCACTACAATAAAATAGGTTCAGAATTTTTAATGACCTGAAGAAAAAACCCTGCATTTTATGACTTTTAAAATCTGTCTTGATGCTCTTTCTTCTGGTTACAACCCATCCACTCCCTTTTATTCTACACATGTTTCTATTAATAGACTGCAGACTCTTGTAAGTGTGGTAGGCATGTAACCATGATAAGTACTTTCAGAGAGATGATAGCCCTTTCAGACCAGAAGAATACAGTTTGGTGCCTAGGAACAGCAATTGAGTTTGACAAACAGCTATGGAGTGCCAGAAAGACTAGAGTTTTCATCTACATGGAATTATCCCATGGACCAATATGTGGGCTGCTGTCTGTGCAGCACAGATGAATCCATTTTGCACTACTTAAGAGTGAAGTGTGAAGGTGGGTGACATATGATTTTTGCCTTGTATCATGTTGTAACATGCTGTTGCAGAATTGTGAGTGGTTGGGAGGCCGTGGTCTGACTACCGGACTAAACTTTCCCTGACATTGTTTCTGAAGTACCACTCTCTTCCCAATACATGATTTTCTACAAAGTTTTAATGCTCCTTATTTTTCTTGTCCTTCTTTAATTCATTAGACTTGGCCACACTGTCTCAAAACATGACAGGTGTGGGAAGAAAAGAAATATGGTGTCATGGCAGGAAGCCATGCTTAGAGATTCTGCAGTGCCCTCAGGAGATGACATGACTGGATACAGATCATGTTGTGGGGACCATATCACAACTAGACTCCACAACCTTTCCTACACACCACAGTTTTCTGTGCTTTGATGTTTTAGTAAGTTAGGTTCTGTTCCTTGGAAAATTACTCTTGGTTTAGTTTTGAGAAATCATTACTACTTGGATTAAGTTTGGGTCAGAGTTTAAGAGATCAGTATGTTTATTTGGGTTTTATATATTTATGGTTAGTTCTAGTTTCTGCTCTTAAACACCAGCAACAAATTCTCTGGGTTTGATAAGCATTGCATCACATTTCTTTATGTCTCCTTGTGACATGGTGTTTGGAACGTGGAGCTAGAAATCAAGCTTTAGAATTACAGTCTTTTGTCGCAACTGAATGAGTTCTGACTTCAGGTGCAGCACCTTGGCATGATGTTATATATTTTTTAACTTCTCTATTAATTAATCTGTTTGTTTATCAGTTCTCTCACAGGAAGGTTGTTAGAATTAATTAATCTTTAAAATGAAGATAGGCAGTTTAACATTATCAGAACTGGTTTGTGGTGTGTCATGTGGATTGCTACATTTTGCATATTTAGCTATCTTTTATTGGTCTGCATTTTCATTTGAAGAACCATTTAAATTTTTATAAGCAAGGACAGTATAATATACAATACTACTAAGCCTAATATTCAAGAATGTTTTCATACATGTCTTAGTATTAATTAGGGAGCAGTTCTTGTTTGACATGTTTACTTTTAATTCTTAATAGGTTTCCAAGTGGGGTAATGCAGTAAGTACCCAGAAAAACTAACAATTATCTAGTCTAAAGAGCTTTGTATTTCACTGTAAAATTAAAGTTGTGGGGAAATTGTGTTTTCATTCTACTCATATTAACCTTTTCTTATCCATATTAGCTAAAGGTTAACTTGTTCTTGCTATTTTTATGAAGTGAGAAGCAGGAACTTTGTCTTTTTATGAAAGGAAGCACAGGAGTGCCAAGCATTCATTAGAGATTGAAATTAGAAGCGACTGTGAGATTAAGTTAGAATGTAGCTCATTGTACAAGCCCAATTTGGACTTTTGGAGGTGCCGGTATTAGGAGGAGTGAACATAATTGCATATATGAAAGGTACCTTCATTCCCGCCCCCCACCCACACCCCTACCCCCCCACCCCGCCCACCCCAACATCCCTGGGCATGATGCTAGTGCGTTTGGAGACAGATCTCCGTGACTTTCTGGGACATGACTTTCTGGGAGGAAAATGCATCTCCACAGGTGAGTGTCACTCCCTCCAGGCACCTGAGTCCAGGGATCTGTTTTAAGTATAGCCCAAGGACCAAAAAGGAGTCTTCCTGTTTTCTCTTCTTTCTTTGTTTCTTTTTTAAAAAAGTTTCTGGCCCCATTACTATGTTCCCAAGTAGCTAACTCAATTTCTTTCTCTGCTCACACAATTGCACAATACAACCAAGGGAAATATTATTAGTTTCTTCACAAAATGGCACAGTGGAAAATGATGGTTGGGTTTCCAGATCTCATTTCACAAATATGCAGGGAGCGGGAGAGCCTGAAGAGGAGGAGAGGGGTCAGTGACTGGCTTTCAATAATGGTAACTTCTCCCAGGAATCTGAGAAAATAAAACGGGAAATAACTCATGTTTATTTGATTCTTTAAAAAATTGATTGGAAACACTTTTAACCTCCCTGAAAGAGAAAAAGAGAACCCCCAATGTTTTAAAACACTAGTCTCCAGCCAGTGGGGTGGACGTTTTGCTAGAATTCGGCTCATAATTTCTAAATGAATGAACAGAAATAAGAAAGGTATTATACTATTTTATGCTGAATTAACCTCACTATATACTGCTAAAGATCTATCTCTGGAGACACATCATAAAAACTAAACACTTTTACCACCATGGCAGTATTAAAAAGTATTTCATATTTTACTATTTGGGTGTAAAATTCCTAATCAACGGTATGAAACGACCAGAAGAAAACAAGAGAAAAAGAGACTCATTGAAACATGCTGAAATATTCCCAAGCTTTCACTGAATGCCTTCACTTGTGTTTTTTCCCTTCATTTTTAGGGCCCGCATCTTTCAAATAAAAGACAATCTGTTTAGAATAATAGAAGCAGCATAGTAAATAACTGCTGCAAATGAACAAATTCTATTTTGCCCAATAGGATCATCGAGGCAGAAGAGCTTCTCTAAATGCGTCATTTATTTCAATGAAGGTCAAACTTTTTTTAGGTTGTGGACTGTTTCTATATTGGAAAATTGCTTCCCCTCGTGCCAACACAAAAATTTATTGCCCCAGAATTAAGTGAATGGATTATATTCTCAAAGGAGTGGATGTCTGAGTTTTAGTTAATACAAATAAATATGGGTTTGGAATAAAGAACAAACATGGCCGTATAATTTGTAAGTCATAATATTCTGGAGAACGTTTCACAGACCCTTGGGATTGCCCAGTATTTCCCTGGACTATGCATAACCAGCCCCTCTCAGGGAGAAAAGTGAAAGACAAACACTTGCATTGCAGTTTGAGTGTCATCTTGTTGTGTCTTAGGCAGGCTTCTGGGACCCTCTAATCTTTCATTTTCCCCTCTCTATGCTATGCTTCCTTTCCTTTACACGGCAAGAAGGCATTAGAAGATTTAGGTGATGAAGGTGAATTCCTTCGTTTCTCATGAATGGTAGCTCTGGAGTCATCTCACATTCAAATCCCTCTTCTGCTACTTACAATGCCTCAATTTTCTCATCAGCAAAGTGGGGATAACAATAGTTTTTTTGTCATGTAGGGTTTTTGTAGGGATTATACACACACACACACACACACACACACACACACACATAAAGTATTTAGTACTGTGTCTGGTACAAAGTAATTGCTAAAGAAATGCTATTGTTGTGCGTATTTTTATCCTTCAAATATCAGCACAAAGGCTGCCTCCTCTCTAAGCTTTCTTGGTTCTCCCAGGCAGTTTTGTACTTTGTGCATAATTCCAGTAGAGCCATTTGTTTTGTTTTATTTTTGTAGCAATTTTTAAAATTATTATCAGTTTGTTCCTATGTATGTTTCCTCAAAGACTGTAAACCCCTTGAGGTAGGAGCTAGAGGATGGTGCTTTATTTGTATATCCCTAACACTAGCACAGTGCCTGGCATCCAGTGTTTATGGCTAAATGAATTATTACATGGATGAACGAATGAATGCATGTTTTGCTTGTTGTTTCCCAATGTGCAGTCTCTCTTTCTTTCTTTAGTATTTCAAAGTCTAGCAGAGCATGTGGCTGTCCAGCTAATGATCACATTTCCCAGCCTCCCTTTAAGCTAGGTGTGGCCATCTGTGGAAGTTCTGGCCAACAGGAAATGTGTAGTGTTCCATTGATGGATTATTCCCTTAAGAGAAAGAGGCATATCCTCCATTTTCCATTTTCCTGCTGTCTCTGGATGGAATTGGTTGAGATGGTGAGATCTGGAGCAGCCATCTCAGACTGTGAGACAGATGGCACTGGTTAAGGGTGACACATGTTGAGGATGGCAGAGCAAGATTTAACAATCTCTGGGTTCCTAACGATGTGGAGCTGTGGACCCAGCCCTGGGTTGCTTGCGTTCAGACTTTTAAGTAAAAGAGAAATTTCTCTCTTGTTTGGAGCACTGTGTTGCTTTGGTTGTTTGTATTGGGCTGGGTGGATGATGAGTCTTTGTTTCAGTAGCTGAGCCATCTCCTAATACACTGTCCACAGAGCTGCATTTACTTAAGCCTGGACCTTTGATAGATAATTTTCTACTGTAGATACTATTGATAAAAGTAAATGTGAATTAGATTACACTGCTGGTTACAACTGAGTAAGTGTGTGGATTAAATACAGAAACAAAGGCTTTAGTTTAGATATTTAAAAAATCATTTAAACTTTATTATCACTCTATTCCCAGGTGCCTGATAGTTACTCCAACTGGTGATGGGGGAAGAGGAATAAAATGTTAGACACACCCTGTTACAGGACTGAGGGCAGGGAGCAGTGCCTACCCTAGGAAGTGTTTCTATTCAAATCTCGTTTAGGTGGGCAGGAAGGACAAGGTTTTGCCAGGCAACTGCTCTCATCTCAGCAAAACAAGCTTCCTCCCTACCCCATTCTCCTGTTGGCTAGCACAGTGCTTGTCCTGAAAAACAGGGTCCACAGAAAAAGAGTAGCAGCCCCTTTTGATCTCTGCTTTTTATTTGTAATAAACTGCTTTTTGACCTTCTAAGCAAGAGCTACTACACAGAGAGCTGTTTGAGTCTCTGGATCAGGAATTCAGGCTTGATATGTGGGTTATAAGTTTTCTGATATCAACAAAAATTTACCTAGAGATTTACCAAGATGCTGTTCCAGAGATTTTCATTGTAAAGGAAATTACTCTGGGGAAAATGAAAAGGTATAGCAATAGCCTGATGTTCACTTCTGGGAAAGTATAGAAAATAGTGAAGAAACACGACTATACAGGTATATAGATACAGTTTTGAAACTTTGTTAAAGTATAGCATACATACAGGAAAGTGTCTAGACCATAAGTATACACTCTGATGAATTTTCACAAGCCAAAACCTTCCATGTTACAACTTATGAATTAAGAATTATGAAAATTCAAGCATCTTGTGTTATTCCTCTTAAATATTTTGGTTTAAAATTGAGCCGAAATATTTTAGAATCTAAAAATCATGACTACCTCCTATTTCCAACTTACAAATGTAAAATTGTAGAAGCACTGAATAAATGCTTGTTATTAATAAGAAATGTTATTATTTCAGCATTTTACCATGTAGCTCCAGATGTTAAAAATGTATGTTGCACATTCTTGGTGTTGACACAACTGTCACATAGATCGTGAGAATTTAGAGCGATTTGTCTCAGCCTCCTCTGTGCAGTCTCCTGGTCGGTTCCACATATGCTCTATTTCTCCTTAGTGCTTCTCTGGCATTTCAGGCACAAGTAATGACCCTCTGAAGGCCTCGGTTGTCACAGCTGTAGATGGGGCACAATGACTGTACACACAGGATTGTGCATATTAAACTATAAAATGTATATAAAGAGGTGTACATGACATTTGCATGTAGGAAGACGTTAATAAATGTTGTTTGTTATTATTATATTATGAATGCCAATATCAATTAATGCCATTGCTTCTGGGTTTGGGGAAGCAACAGAGATAGCCACATAATTGTACTGACTATGTAACGTTCTTTTTCAGGACAGCCTAGGCCTGAAGTAAGTTATGTTCTTTATAGATGGAATATGTTTCCTCTAGTGAGAGGCAGTTTGCATGTAGGCTTGTGGTTATGAATGTTTTTAACTGATGAGTTATCATGTTGGAATTGGTGTATCTCTGCAGAGAATATCTCCAAATGGTCTTAAAGGAATGTCATGTAGCATTTATTAGAGTCATTGCACTAGGGACACCTCCCACCTGCTTTGATTTAGTGACATTACTTCTGGTTAAAAGCCTTAGGTAAGGCCACACATGGTGGCCGGTGATTTGGATAATTGGAAGGAATGGCAGAAGCCTGTCTCTTTACAAGGAAGTTAGCAGTGACATGCAATTAAAGCAAACCTTGGGGGGAAGCCAGGTACCTCTAAGGATTATAGTAGATTGGGTCAAGTCAAACAATATTTATAGAATTCTCTCCTTTCACAAAGAATTTCTGCTTGATTGTTTTTAAGAAATAATTTCAGAGATAATGATGTTATTTTACATAAGTGGAACAAGAAGAAGAACATAACTTAAGCTTTATTTTTCTCATAACTTTTTGTACTACATAGGCCAGCTGCGAACTGTTCACCTGACGGAGCGTCTGAACCTTACATTATCATGTATGTATTGGTGTGGTGTCTTCTGCTTTGAACGGTGCTTTCACATCCATTACCTAGTACAATCCCCACAAGTATAAGAGGCAAGGGAAGGAGTTACTATGATGTCCTCTTCAAACAAATAAATGGAAGCTGAGCTCTGATAAGGCATTTATCATAGTCCTTTTATGGTTGAGGCAAGACTAAAAGTTGAGTTTTATGACTCATGGTGTAATGTAATGGTTTCCAACACATGGAACTGTTTTCTCAAACGTAAATGTATGTTCTTACTTTCTGTGCTTTCCAAGAGTACAGTTTTCTTTCTCTCCCTGATATGCTGGGGTGGTCATGAGTGCCTTGGAGAATAAGCTGAAAGTCCTAGACTTTGTCTTCAAAGAAAAAAAATGTACATACACACACACGTAAAAAATTACATTCACCTTCAGGCCGTCTCCTAAAATCTGCCTGGGTAATAGAATAGGGTGTCTGGTAAAATGCTAGCCTGGGCTTGACTCCAGCTGGGTGGGGGCACCTGACATTCTCAGGAAAGAAGACAAAAGCAGGAACCAGGGTACCATTAATGTTTACTTAGCCCTTTACTCAACCCTAGGTGCTGCACTGCACACGTCATGTTGGTTCAAACCCCACAACAACTCTTGAAGCTGAGTGTTATCACTGGATTTGTTTTATAGATGAGGACACTAAGAACATCTCACCTGAATTCGAAGCCAGATGTCCACTTCCCCCCACTCTGCTGCACAGCCTCCTGAAGTGACAACTACGTGTCAGTGGTGAGTTGTTTTGCTGGTCGCCGGCCCGTGCCTGTGTGCGGTGGTGTGGCTGGGAAGGTGGAAAGGGGATTTTTTTGAAGCTTTTAGCAGTAAGTGTTCCTTGGGGAAATTGTTTTCTTGGGGGTGCCAGGTTAGAACTGTTAACAACTGTAGAAATGTGAAGTGTGAAAAGTGTTCAGATACAGGGACAGAAAAGAACAGGGCAGCATCCATTGGGTGGTCCATTTCTCTTGGGACATGTGTTGGATGTTCAACTGTCATATTAATGTTTATGTATTCCATGCTCCATGTTCTCGCTGACTTGGCAAATGATTCAGAAAGTTACTGAAATGAATGAAGTAAACTTCTTATGGGTAGGGCTGGGGCTGGGGAAAAGGAAAAGGGAAGTCCCTACATTTGGGGTTTCCTGAACCATAAATAATGATCCTGTTGCCATTCCCAGCAATATGCTTCTGTCATTAATTAACTTTTATGGAAAGCTATGGTGTTCATGACTTTGGCCTCTTCCCACTCTTGATCTATGTGGTGTTATGTGGTGTAGACAGCAGTGCTCACAGGTGGGATTTGTCTGACAGGGGGATTTGAATTAGTCTGATGTAAAGTGCCTGCTAATATATGGCATGCCACTGCACTGGGTGAGTAGGAAGGGAGAAAGCAATGATGATGTTCCCCTCTGTTGCCGCTGATTAGTTTTCCAGCACATACACATGGAATCAGAATATCCTGTTCTTCAGAATATCCTGTTCTCTGTTAGGCTTAATTTTAAGGTCAGATTTTTTTTTCTGGTGTTGTTGAGAGAGCTGGGCTGCCACTCAGATTCAGTGGTGTGGTGCTGTGTACTTCAGAGAAGGGTCCATAAAGTTGGGAGGAGCAGGAGACAAGGGCCCCTCCACGCTTGTCAGGCTCAAACATGTTCAAGACTCCAGCAAAAGAGATCTGAGCGGTGCTTTTTGAGGTGGCCCACATCAGTGTCAACAATGCTGCCAAAAAATTCTCTCTTACCATTGAACTAAAGCCCTCCTGCTAGGTTTTCAGAGCAGTGGTTTTTAAAATATTAGCGTACATCAGATCACCTGGAAGGCTTGTTATAGCACAAATTGCTGGTCCCCCTGCTCAGAGTTTCTGATTTCATAGGTCCAGGGTGGTACCTGAGAATCTGCATTTGTAACAAGGTCCCAGGTGATGCTGATGGTGCTGTTTCAGGAGCCAAACTTTGAAAACTACTGCCTTAAACTGACTATAAGGATAGTAGTTAATAATACGGGTTTGGGAGTTACACAGCTCTGAATTCAAATCCTGTTCTGCCGCTGTGAAATTCTAGAAAAGCTGCCAAGCCCAGGCTTCCTCACCTGTAGAAAGCGAATTACAAACATTTTGTTTGTTCTGTTTTGTTTTGGTTTGGTTTCATGAGGACCGAATGAGATAATCTATGTGAAGTGCTTAGCACAGTGCCAGGCACATGGAGGTGACATTACAGATGTGAGCTCATGCTATTGATATATTCTGCCTCTTAGACCAAGGCCTCCAGTAATGCTGGGCCACATGTTAGGGCAAAGACACCAAGCTTAAGGAATCTCTTTAAAGTTAAGAAGGTCAGAGAAAATATAGGAGAGAATAATCAGTAAAGCAAAGACCATGTGACTTCTATTCCTTAAGGCTTTCTGATGTCTTGGGAAATAGAAAAGAAAACAAGCAAAGATATCTATTTTGTATTAAGCAGTGAGAAAGTCACCCTCCACCAAGAGATACCTTAGGAAGATGGGATTGAAATGGGAATCCTGAACTGACCATTGGGGCTATTAGCATTTCACATGTAAATTCCAGTAAAGTGTCAGATATGCAGAGGTGAGTGGACTTTTTTTCTAAATGGGCTTAAGTAAAAGGATAAAGGTTACACAAACCAGGGAGAGCAGCATACAATGGAAGGATGCAGCATTTTGTACAAGTGTGTTAGTCAGTGTTCTGCAGAGAAACAGAGCCAAAGGAGATAGATACATATTTATCTATGTAAATACATAGACAATATATTTTTGGCCTATGCCTTATTCAATTATGGAGGCTGAGAAGTCCCACGATCTGCAAGATGGAGACCCAGGAAATCTGATGGTGTCTTTTGAAGTCCTGAGAGGTGGAGAGCTGTATTGCCAATGGTGTAGATTCCAGTGTCAGTCTCAGAGCCTAAGGACCAGGAGCACTAAAGGCAGAAGAAGATTGATATTCAGCTCAAGCAGTCAGAGAGCAAATTTAACTTTCCTCTGCCTTCTTTTCTATTCATACACTCAACAGATTGGATGAGTCCTGACTACAATGGGGAGGGCAATTTGCTTTCCTCAGTCTACCAATTCAATCTGATCTCTTCCAGAAACACCCTTCCAGGCACAGCCAGAAATAAGTTTAACCAGCTATCTGGGCATCCCTTGGCCCAGTCAAGTTAACACATAAAATTAACTATCACAACATGAGACATCTGTTTACAAAGATACTGTGTGCTGGGGCCAGTTATGAATCAAGTAATGTTTGTCATCCTGGAGCCAACTCACAACTGTCTTGATCTTATTTCTGGATTTTGATGGGCTCTTTGCTCAGTGGAGTGAAGTGTAACTTTCTCTCTCTTCAAGCTCTACCCCACTCCACTGGCAAAATAATTACCAAGAAAATATTTACAAAAATTAATTGCTAGCTAGTGTAAATTATATCTTAAACTATGACTACTCCCTAGGATAGCATTTTCCAAACTGTGGTTCCAGGGACTATGAATAGGTGATGGGTAGAACAGACATTCTTGAGGAAACACACAAACGTTCTTGTTGAGAACACCCAAAGATCTCAGAAGTCCTGAAGTTTTTTTTTAAAAATCTGCTTAATTTTGATTAACTCAGTGGTGGTTTTCCCTTTTTAAAAATTGTATCTGTATTTTAAATTTTTTTCTACAATGAGTTAGTATTATTTTTAAAAGAAAATATGGATCAAATTTCATTAGAATAAAAAAGAATATAATTTAGGCCACCAAATGTAGCTTCTAGCTTTCTTTAATCTCCACCCTATTCTTCTTTTACTTCTGTGGGAGAACTAAGGACAGCATGATGTCAGATTCGAAAATAACAAATGCTTCATAAAATTTCCTTTTTGAAAAGATAACTCAATTAGGATAGTTTGTATAACCATTGAATGATTCAGATACTTGCCCTTTTGGGAATCCCCTTCATCCCAGTTAAAGGCATGAAGCAACAAGGCATCTGTGCAATTAACTGCTCAACCTAATTACTTTAAAGAAGTGAGTCAGCCAAATCCTGGGACATTAAAAACTTCCAGTGGACAGGAGTGCCACAGAATCTGGGAACCACATTCAACTTTTCCAAGCTTGAGCTTAGACAGCTGGTCAGAGACATTAGGCTACATTTGTAGGCAACAACTCAGGGAACTGGCTTTTCCTGAAAAAGGAGATTTTCTCCCAAGATTGCTTTCAGAACAAACCGTAAAGGGATAACCCCATATCCTTTGAAAATCTTTATTCCTGGGAAGTATTCAAAATTTTTCAAGTGGGACATGGTGTGATGTATAGGCTATTCTTCTCAAGGAGGGAGCATTTGGTGTGTGTGCGATACCTTGAGGATAATCAAGGACCCAACACTCTTAGGTGAAATGCCTTTGGAGAGAAACTGAAGTCTGTTACAATTAGATTAGAACGAAACACATGTTTGACATTCTAGAAAGCTTTGAAACTTAGACTGTTGAGTCCAACAGTATGGGACAATGTTTCCAATTGGCAATGAAGAGGCTAAATGATTCTTGTTTCTCTTTGGTGGAAGTGAAACAGAATACTAGTTGAGTAAGTATCACTTAGATAAGCAAAGTCAGTTGGACTTCAGTCTCTAGTGGGTTTTGAGGTTATGACTACACTTTGAGCTCCTGGAGGGGTACCACTCCAGGTAACAATAGGCCATTTGGGCTTTCGTGAGTGGGGACCTTCAGGCAGAATAAATTCAAACTTAGAAAAGTCAGGCAGAGGAGATACTGTGCTGACCTGTCCAGAACACTGATGACTTAATGACAAGAACTGGTAAGTGTAATTTTGGTTAAAATGTAATTTCTTAACTGGAAAAAAATGGCTTTTTTCTTAACCAATTTGGAAATTTAATGAAAAATTCAATATTCTTCATTTTTAAGTAGTTTGCCCTTTAGTATAAAACGGCCAAATATCCCCTACCAAAAAGAAGAACAAGGAGATAGAGGAAAAATGAGAGGTGGGCAAGGACCACACTATCACGAATGGTACACTGAGCACCACTGCAGTGCCCATCGCATGCCCTTGGCCAACAGCAATGGTGGAACCTAGTACCCAGCAAAGTGCATGCTGAGCTTTCTTCTGCCTCGTGGTACCTGAAGCAAGTTTCAGTGAGGCACGTTCCCTCTCATTCCTTGGGACAAACTGTCCTGGTGAGGGAAAGCTCTAATACTCATGCACAAGACATTCCATGACAGTAACGATAGCACTTACTCACATTTACATTTATATGTCTGGTCTTTTCTCAATCTGTTTCTCAGAAAGAAAACTCAAATACCGGACTGTCTGGTTTAAAACCAGACACATGGCAACCCTATTTACTAAAACTTTACTGCTGGGCACTGTGCTATTTGCTTTCACATATATTGTGTCTTAGTCAATCCTTGTAATGGTTCTGTGAGTAAAGTAGGATTCCTATTTTACAGATGAGGAAGCTAAAGCTCAGAGAGGTTAAGTGGTGTGCTTACAGTCACCTAGATTGTTATTGGATTAGGTACTGTGACCCCTAGAATATTTGACCTTACATTTCTTTATTTTTCTTTGATATTTGATGCATTGAAATGATTCAAGATTTCTTAAAATCTGTCATCAAGTTTTTCCTTGGTTGAAGTCTGGATATGGAACACTTCAAAACATAATAGCACCCTTGGGATCTCAGAAAGTATGCTGCCTATGAAGTATTAGGAAAAGATTTGGAGAGTGGCATCAGTAATCAACTGTTAATAAATTTGAAAGAGCCACATTTTGCAAAAAACAAACAAAAAACAAAACAAAACAAACAAACAAAAAAAGAAATTCCACCAACAAGACCATGAAAGACTGAAAGAATTACAAGCTTTGACAATGAATGGTGTCCCTATGGCTTGGTCAGGAGCCATCTCAGAGTCTCATCTTAGTAAGTTGCAAAATCTGCCCAATTGCTGTCACCTATTGGCTATTGGATACCTAGTTTGATCAGATTTTCAGGCTCTTTATTAGTTTCCTTTTAAAACTTTCAAATGATTTTATGCAATGAATGGAACCAGATGGAAAGACACTGATACCTCTTTCATCTTCCTAAGCAAATGCCCAGGGAAATCACGTGACAGTTTTCCAATTGCAGATTTTTCCAATGGTGTGAATCTTTTAGGTAAGGATTCCTGGAGGTGTGAGCCAATTTTTTCCCAAGAGACTTTTCACTGTCCCTTATGCTGACAAATTGGAGCTTCCTGTGAAAGTAGCATTTCACAACAAAACTTCAAGAACTATCAGCTGTACTACTGATACAAACTTGATGAACACGTCTCTGTTTCAATCTTGGGCAACAAAAAGTACTTCTGAAATGTTGTTTTAAAAAGTGTCTTTATTCATTGTAGAGTTGACTTACGGTTGCGTATATAGCCATTTCTATTTTCGAGTTAGCCACAGGCATTTTTTTCTTGAACTTCTGAAGTTGATACAACTCCTAGATTTTACTATCATAGTGCCAGGTTGTGGGAACTCTTTCTTGACTTCACTTTAATAGGTGTGAAGAGTGCATGACTGTTCTGCTTTTGAATTTGCACTCTGAACTGTTGAATTTGTATGCAGAGCACCAATTAAATTCTTGGCAGCATGAATAGAAGTTGGTTTATCCACGATGATATGCAGGTTTTCTGGAGATGAGTATTTCCTTTTAGTAAGAGCAGACAGCCCATCTATTAGAAGCTGCCCCCTAGTTTCTGAGGCACATGGACTAGACTAGGGTATTTTATTGGGTCACTAGAAATGTAACATTTGGATTGGCCAACAGGCTCAGAAATCCCCCAAATTGTAGGGTTGAGAAAAGGGTGCAGTTCTTGGTAGTGTAATACCCTCATCAGTCTGTGAATTCTTTTTATGAAATTTAAGTTCCTTAACAATAATTGATAGAGCAGATAATAAGCACTTTTGCAAACATTCTGATGTGTTATCAAATGCCCTTATCTTAAATGAAACAAGAATAGTGAGAGGCTTTAGAAGAACATATGTTGTGCCTCACAGATGTTCAGGGACACAGCTGGAATGTGTTTAACGTAACTTTATCTTATATGCTTCAGAATACTAGAAACCTCTCAGCGTGTGTAAATGCTGAAGACTCTTTTATTCACAAGAATAGAAATCCACCTCAAATAAACAAGAGAAACAAAGGAAACTTGCTGGGGTATAGATCTGGGGAAGCCTAGGGCTGGAGCAGTCTTTGTAGACTACAACAATCCAAATGATGTTGTTGGCTTTTTCTCCCTCTTTTGCTTGCTCTTGCTTTTCTCCTTCAGCCCAAGGGCTTCCTTCCTTCATGTAGACAGCTTTAGAATTACATCATCCAGTTTAACAGTCCCATGAAGAACTAAAAAGAACTTCATTCTCTCAGAGTCTTACATAAAATCTAAAAGGACTTCAATTTGTCCAGGAGTGTTATATGCTGAACACAAGCTCACCATTTCAATAAATGTTTAAGACACTGGTTCAGGCAGTATGAAGAAATTGAAAAATATCCTTGATCTCCCACAAGAATGTAGAAGGTGTAGGACATTAACAAATATGTAATTTGAGGCAGCAGGTGATATATAGAGAAGAGACAACTAAAACGATGGAAATCAGACAGATCAGCTGAATGTGACACACGTGCTTTTGTTTGTTTGTTTGTTTTGTTTTGTATTGCTTTTGTTTAGACGGAGTCTTGCTCTGTCACCAGGCTGGAGTGCAGTGGTGCAATGTTGGCTCACTGCAACCTCCATCTCCCGTGTTCAACAATTCTTCTGCCTCAGCCTCCCAAGTAGCTGGGACCACAGGCACGCACCACCACGCTAATTTTTTGTATTTTAGTAGAGATGGGGTTTCACCATGTTGGTCAGGCTGATCTCGAGCTTCCAACCTCAGGTGATCCACCCGCCTCAGCCTCCCAAAGTGCTGGGATTACAGGCGTGAGCCACCGTGCCCCACCCTGCAGGTGCTTTCATGAAGAAAAATAGTTAATGTTTTTTGAAGAGTAACTTCTATTTTAGTGATGGAGAATGAGGGGTAGGGGGAGAGTCATTCCAGGAAGAAGCCATGGTATAAAGATTGGCAAAGAAGCAGGAAAAAGGGAAGAGTTAGGATCTTGTTTTGAATAAAATATAGATTTTGTTTTAAAAAGAATTCTTAGCTAAAGTTAGAAATGTTGATATTAGATCATAGAAGACTTTAAGTTTTGAGCTTTAACCTAAATTATTTCGACTTTTTCCAGAAGGCTTTGTAGCGTCAGTGAAGATTTTAGAGCAAGCAGAGACAGGATCAAGTAATTTATCAGAGAGTTTCGATGGCAGTCATAAGGGGGAAGGACTGGATGGAGAATCTACTTAATGCAATTTCAAGAAATGAAACCTAACTATAGATAAATGGGAGATAGCAGGGCATCCTGAATGTGTGACTAGAAGGAATGAGATTGCTTTTTTTTTTTTTTTTTAGACAGTCTCACTCTGTCCCCAGGCTGGAGTGCAGTGGCACAATCTCGGCTCACTGCAGCCTCCACCCCCAGGTTCAAGAGATTCTCCTGCATCAGCCTCCCTAGTAGCTGGGACTACATGCATGCACCACAACATCCAGCTAACTTTTTGTATTTTTAATAGAGATGGGGTTTTGCCATCTTGGCTAGGCTGGTTTTGAACTCCTGACCTCAAATGATCCGCCCCTTTCAGCCTCCCAAAGTGCTGGGATTATAGGTGCAAGCCACCGTGCCTGGCCAAGATAGCTCTTTTTAAAGTAAAGCTCTAAGTCTCTTACACAGGGTTTTGGGTGATGGCTACAAATTGGAAGCCAATATCAAACTTTATGTGTATTACATGGCTGTGTCTTATTTTCTATGCTCAGATCCATGTATTTTAACCAATGGCTGGACATTTCCTTGTATGTCCCACCACCGCCTCACACTCAATACCTCCTTTCCCCTCCTCTTTTTGTGAAGGCATCATTAGCAATTCAGGCGTGGTCATTCCTAGGAATAGATACCAACTTGGGTGAATCGCAATGACTTCCTCTAACTTCAGCATTTTTATGTGGGTAGAAATCAAGTTAAAATGAGCATGGAGGACAAACTGGGAGGGGAGACGAGGCACATAAAAGTCATCTGTAGCCTTAGGGCCTGGGTTCAGAGGCACAGGCAGCCTGCCCTCTGTGCAGGCCACGTGAGCCGGGTGGAATGAGCTAGAAGTCCCAATGCGGACAATCAGCAGACAGGAGACCCAAATCTTTTGAGCAGTGGCTGGGTGGAGACTCTTCTTTCACCTCTAGTGGCTGAGACATGTCCAAACACAAGCCCTCATTTTGTAACTTAGAAGCCTCCACTAGGCTTCATCTGCATCCATGTGTATTAACTTAAATACAGGTCAGCTGCTATAACCAAGACCCCAAAATAATAGTGACTCAAATCAGATAGATTTTATTTTTCTCAGATAGTAATAGGAACATAAGCAGCCCAGAGCTGATGTGGTCCCTCACAATATCAGCAATTTTAGCTCCTTACGCTATATCACATGGTCTCAGTGCGTCCATGGTCCCACTAGCAGGAAGAAGAGGGGCCCTCTAAGGGTGCAATCTGAAAGTTGTACACACTGCTTCCTCTCACATCCTGTTGGTTAATACTTGGACAAATGCTACACATAGCTAGAAACGCTACAGCTGTGTGTTCAGCTCGTAACATAGCTGACATGTACATAGCGCTCCCTGGGAACCAACACTGTTCTAACAGCTTTATACAAACTGACTTACAACAACTCTATGAGGTAAGCACTATTGTTATTCCCACTTTTCAGGTAGGGTAACAGAGGCACAGAGAGGTAGAATACCTCAGCAAGGTCATCAGATAGCAATTGATGGTGGTGAAGTTCAGACCCTCACAGGTTGAATCCAAAATTTGTGATCTTGACCATTCTGCAATGCTGCCTCTAAAATCCAGGGTTTGGTTACTAAAGGAAGAGGGAGAGAATGAAAACTGGAGGACAACAGCTAGCACTACTATTGCACTCCAGCATCCACATTTGTCACCCACAGCAATGGCTCCAAGCTTTGGGATTCTCTCCCTTGTCCCTCCATTCCTTCTAGTTTTCCAGCACACTCCTATTCACAACAGCCTACAGCCCCTGCCTCGCATCCCTGCAGAAATGGCTATCAAGGTAACTTCTGGTCTAACCTCCTGGCTGTCAGCTTTTCCATACTCCAGCCTCCCAGATACCTCTTGGCCAAAAGAATCTGCCCCAAATACCACTTTTGTCATGCCATGCCCCTCTTTAGAAATCCCCAGAGGAGAAGCACCACTTAATTGGATCAATTTCCTTCTAAGCCTGGCCTTCAGGGCCCTTCATCATCTGGTTCCAAACATATATTTCAAACTTACAGATTTCTCCTCAGGACCCACACGAAACTCTCTACACCTTTCAGATTGATCTAATTATGCCACGTGTACTTGTGAAACTCAGCTGTCTGGATAGAAAAGGAAAAGTTGGATGGGCGCGGTGGCTCAAGCCTGTAATCCCAGCACTTTGGAAGGCCAAGACGGGTGGATCACAAGGTCAGGAGATTGAGACCATCCTGGCTAACGTGGTGAAACCCCGTCTCTACTAAAAAATGCAAAAAAAAAACTAGCCAGGCAAGGTGGCAGGCACCTGTAATCCCAGTTACTCGGGAGGCTGAGGCAGGAGAATGGCATAAATCCGGGAGGCGGCGCTTGCAGTGAGCAGAGATCCGGCCACTGCATTCCAGCCTGGGCGACAGAGCAAGACTCCGTCTCAAAAAAAAAAAAGAAAAGAAAAGAAAAGGAAGAGTCACTTATACATTGACACAGGCATTTTGCTTAAGTCATTACCACTGAGAATGGCCATGCCTTGCCCTTGTTTGCTTGCCTGAACTCTACCCACTCCAGCTTGGTCCTATCTGCCTAGGGGGTAACTCAGAGTTCTGCACCACTTGCACTGAATGAATGTGTACTCAGTGGTTCGCCTTCCAACACAGTGGTGCTCACTCCTCCCCATGTCCTCACTGCTATTCCCCTTGTGTGGCCAATGGTGTTGGCCCTTTTTCTGTGTATGTCACCTTGCAGCTCGTGGAGACAGAGGCAAAGTTTTATCCTATTGTGATGCCCCCACTGCACTGAGACACTTAATATACCTTGTTGATTGGCTGATAATTTGTGCTAAGCGGCTTCTTTAGTCATCCTTGAGAATCCCTATAAGTAACATAACTTGAAAAACAATTGTCCAGCTAGTGGACAATTATGCTACATTAGCAGGCAGGCAGGATTGCCTAATGTTAAAAGTAAGAAACTAAGAATCTTTCCCCTCTTTCTCTGCTGTGGATGTGCATTGTCCGTCTTATATCAGTCAGAGAAGGTAGTTATGGTTTTAGAAGAATATTTGATTCTCAGAAGAACACCTTCCTGTATTTTGTATAAACAAAAGTATTCAGTATCTCCCCAATTACTTGCAGCTATCTTTGAGCTCAAATTGAGCACTAGCTCTCTCTTCTCAAGCACCCACTTTAACATAGGGGGAAGGAAGCCAATGGGCATGAATGGAAGAGCTTGATTTCAGAAAGGATGGGATTATGTGCTTCTGGAACGAAGGAGGAGGAATGTGCTTTTTAAAGGGACACCTTTCACAACCCTTGTTTGTGCGCTTGGCTCCAGAGTAAGAGGGAAGAGATGGTGACAAGAATATATTTTAAAGCCAGGGCGTTGTTAGATTGTCTTAGACTTCTGAGCTTTCAGAGTGTTTGTTCAGGAGGTGGTTTCCAAGGTTTTACAACTTTGCTAAAAACATTTGGTCTCCTCTTTAGATCTATTCAGCTGATATCATTTTTAGTGACTTCCGAGGCAGCATTGTTGCTAAGAATTGATACAGCAATGAATCTTTACTAGTGCCCATCAAAACTGGACTTTTGTATCTCACATTTTACTTTGGCTATTTTTTTGTCTTTTTTAGAAATTCCCCGGAAACCGGTTTTGTCTTGTCAATTGAATAACAAGCATGGAATTTATATAATCACTACCTTGTCACAGTACAACTGATTTGCATCTTCTGGTTAAATGCAAATTGTCCATTCTTCAGTTCAACGACATTTGCCTCTCTTTAAAGGAACAGCACTAAAGTGACTTGTAGACATGACTGTTTGTTTAGCTTGGTTTCTCTCTTTGATCTCATGTTAACATACCTTAATGGCAGGTAATGATTGATAATAGAGTATTGTAAAGTTCAGGTAATAAATACTGCTTAACTCATAATAATGCTGAATAATGTACTTTTTATGACTTGGTTTGATGGAAAATTTCCTTGTCAGCTTGGTCTAATTGTCCAAACAAAACCACCCATTACTTGAAGAAATACATGTCCACCCTAGACACATTAATTAGGGTCATGGCTGGGCTGCACGAAGGAATATAGTAACACTTTAGTTATCTTTAAATGTAATCTTTGGACAATCTTACTAATGCCAAACTCAGGTTTAATGAGGAACTCTTGTTTACACTTGCCCTTTGAGGCTCACGGGCCTAGGTTGAAATCTCTGGTGATGGCTGTAGCCACATGTACACACACCAGGGTCTTTTCTTTGAGGTTACCAGAAGTCATCAATTCTAGTGGTTTGAACATAGAAAATCACAATAGGAAGTTATCTTTATCTTGGCACAGGGGATGAGGAGGTTTCTATGAAGAGAAAAAGGAATATCTTTTTAATTGTTTATGACTGGATATCTGAAGACAGTAAACATCAGCTAGTATTGAGTTTAGAGTAAAATGGGGATTTGGTGTCTTGGCAGTGACAAGCTCAGGTGCTGTATATTAAAGTGTTTAGCCAAGTCCTACTTGCCCAAGTGTGGAATTTCCACAATGTTTAATTATCTTGGAAGTCCCAGGAATATTCCAGAGGAAGTCCCAGGAATATTCCAGAGAACATTAGAAACCCAGGAATCCCATTTACAATAGCAAAAAAATAAAATAAAGTAAAATAAAATAAAATAAAATAAAATAAAATACTTAAGAACAATTTTAACCAAGAAGGTGAAAGATCTATACACTGAAAACTGTGATATACTGATGAAAGAAACTGAAGAAGACACAAATAAAAGGAAAGATTTTCCATGTTTATTGATTGGAAGAAATCATATTGTTAAAATGTCCATACTGTCCAAAGAAATCCATAAAGTCAGTGCAATCCCTATTAAAATTCAAATGACCATTTTTTTGTAGAAAAAGAGAAAATGATACTAAAAGTCATATAGAACCACAAAAGATCTCAAACAGCCAAAGGAATCTTTTGGCAAAAAGAACAAAGCTGGAGACATCTCAAAATTTTCTACAAAACTATAATAATCAAAACAAGATGATACTGGCAAAAAACAGACATAGAGACCAATGGAACAGAATAGAGAGCCTAGAAATAAATCTACACATCAACAGTCAACTACAAGCAACTTTGACAAAGTTGACAGGAACAAATTATCTTCAATAAATGATATTGGGAAAATGGGATACCACCTGCAAAAGAATAAAATAGGACCCTTACCCCATAATAAACACAAACTTAAAAATGGATTAAAGACTTAAAATTAAGAACTGAAACTATAAAACTACTAGAAGAAAACATAGGGAAAATCTCCATGACATTGGTCTGGGCAATAATTTTTTGGTTATGACCACAAAAGCATAGGCACCAAAAGCAAAAATAGACAAATAGGATTGCATCAAACTAAAAAGCTTCTACACTGCCAAAGAAACAATCAACAGAGTGAAGAGACATCCTATGGAATGGGAGAAAATATATGCAAACCATACATCTGATAAGGGACTAATATCAAAAATATATAAGGAACTTAAACAACTCAATAACAAGAAAACAAATAGCCCAGTTTTAAAAATGGGCAAAGGATCTGAATAGACATTTCTCAAAAGAACACATAAAAATGATCAATAGGTAAATGAAAAAATGTTCAACATTACTAATCATCAGGGAAATGCAAATTACAGCAAAGAGCTATCACCTCACACCTGTTAGAATGGCTTCTATCAAAAAGATGAAATATAAGTGCTGACAAGGATGTGGAGAAGAGGGAACCCTTATATATTGTTTCTGGAAACGTACATTAGTACAGTCATTATGGAAAACAGTATGGAGTGATATGGTTTTGCTGTGTCCCCATCCAAATCTCATCTTGAATAATAGCCTCCATAATCCCCACATGTCATGGAAGGGACCTGGTGGGAGGTAATTTAATCATGGGGGTGGGTCTTTCCCATGCTGTTCTCATGATAGTGAATAAGTCTGATGAGATCTTTTGGTTTTATAAAGGGCAGTCCTCCTGCACACACTCTCTTGCCAGCCACCAAGTAAGATGTGCCTTTGCTCCTCCTTTGCCTTCCGCCATGATTGTGAGGCCTCACTACCCATGTGAAACTGTGAGTCCATTAAACTTCTTTTTCTTTGTAAATTACCCAGTCTTGGGTATTTCTTCACAGCACTATGAAAATGGACTAATACAGGAGATTCCCCCCCAAATTAAAAATAACTACCATATGATCCAGAATTTTCGTTTCTGAATATATATCCGAAGGAAATGAAATCAGTATGTTGAGGATACATCTGCATTCATTTCATTTGAAATGTTCATTTTGGCATTGTTTATAATAGTCCAGATATGGAAGCAACCTAACTGTTTGACAATGAATGACTGGATAAGGAAACTGTGGTATATACGCATGATGGAATACTATTCAGGCTTTATAAAGTAGGAAATCTTGCCAGGTGAGGTGCTCCTACCTGTAATCTCAGCTATTTGGGAGGCTAAGGTGGAAGGATTGCTTGAGACCAGGCATTGGAGGCTGCAGTGAGCTATGATGGCACCACTGCACACCGGCCTGGATGACAGATCAAGATTCTGTCTCTAAAAATAATTTTGTAGAGAATAAAGTATCCCTTTTATTTGCAAGAACATGGATGAACCTAGAAGGCATTATGCTAAGTGAAATCAGCCAGGCACAGAAAGAAAAATACTGCATGATCACATTTATATGTGGAATCCAAAAATGTCAACCACTTAGAAGTAGAGAGTAGAATGGTGTTTACCAGGGTCTGGAGTGAGTATGGCTGGACAGATGCTGGTCAAAGGGTACAAAGTTTCAGTCGGAAAAAAGAAATAAGTTTTTTTTTTTTTTTTTTTTTTTTTTACAATAGATTCTTTACAATAGATCTATTGTAAAGTATGGTGAATATTGTTAATAATAATGTCTTGTATACTTAAACATTACTAAGAGTAGATTTTAAATGTCCTCACCACAAAAAAATGGTAAGTAGGTGAGGTGATGAGTATGTTAATTAGCTTGATTTAATCATTCTACAATGTCTACACATATCAAAAATCACATTGTACCCCATAAATATATAAAATTTAAAAAGTATTTTAAAAATATAAAATACATAAAATTTAAAAACATATAAAATTTAAAAAGAAAAAATAAAATTAAAGAGATATTTGCTGGCCAATTTTGGGAAAAAAAGACAAAGAACTTCAGGAGATGGCCATGTGTAGACTTTTAACAAAATGACCAATGTAAAATCCAAGGTTTAATCAGGTATTTGAGAAAAGGTGTTTGACTTTAAAGTTTGGAAATGATTCCATTCATGATTCCAAAGAATAATAATTACCAGACTCGATTCAGGAGCTAGTTTCCTACATATTATTAAAAAAGAGGATGTGTTTAATTTTTCAGATTTGAGCCAAATTGTCATCTTGTTGAAGATAGGTTTGTATCTCATTTAATACCCACATTTTTAAGGAAACTCACAAGAACCCCGCAATGGTAAAAATTCATTTCCATATTGTTGTAATCACGTTATTTTCTTTCCTGACAAATAAAGGACTTGTTCTTTAGCTGTTATACACTCATGGTTCTGACTGTCATTAGGTACCCAGAATGGCTCAATTTGATGAGTAATGTTGTCCACTTCACACATATTACTTGCTGCCTACCATGAGTCTTAATTTTTTTAAGAGTAGGCTATTTCTTACTGGCTTTAAGACAAAATCTGTTTCTCCTTAACAATTTTGCCCTTTTATCTTGATGATTCACTTCGTGTTTTACTTTAGTTGGTTTGGACTGAAATTTTTGGAAGACTACAAAATAAAAAATGCCATTTTTAGAACTTCGGTCTACAGATTTATGCAAAGATTGGGGTCTTGATGGGTGTATCAGTCTGTTCTGACATTGCTATAAAGAAATACCTGAGACTGAGTAATTTATAAAGAAAAGAGGTTCAATTGACTCATGATTCTGCAGGGTGTATGGGAAGCATGATGCTGGCATCTGCTCAGCTCCTGGGGAGACCTCAGGAAATTTACAATTATGGCAGAAGGCAAAGGGGGTGCCAGAGGTGAACGGGTAGCAGGCCCCTCACATGACCAGACTAAGAGCAAGAGAGAGCTCGAGGGTGGAGATGCCACATACTTTTAAACAACCAGATCTCACAAGAATTCACTCACTATCGCAAGAACAGCACCAAGAGGATGGTGCTTGAGAAAGCCACCCCCATGATCAAATCACCTCCCATCAGACCCCACCTCCAACATTGGGGATTACAATTCTGTATGAGATTTGGGTGGGGACACAAATCCAAACTATATCAATGGGATTAATTTACTTGCTTCTTTTCATTAAAAACATAAGTACTTTTTTTCACTGTTAAACATGTAAATGCATGCCTAAAAAGTTCACAGCAGTTAACATGCCTTGGACTTCAGAAAACAATCCAAGAACTACATGCACCAAACAATAGGCTCATTGCAAATGTCACTGCCAATCAACTGCTTTCTCTTTCCTGATGGAAGCATGCTGATATTTGGTGAGGCCTCCCAATTGACATTTGTCTCATAAGTGTTTAAGTCAAACTAATGCGAGAAGAATGGCCACTTGACCACTATATACTTGGATTATATGTATCTGTTGTAATTTTTTATTTGTTTAAATAAAAATTAAGTCTTTGAAATCCTTATTTATATAATCTATTTCAAAAGGCATTCATTTCAGCTGTATATTAATATCCTTAACTAGACATATTTAAACAACATAGACAGTTAGTGCAGGTGTTCTCAACCTCAACCCTGTCTGTATGGTAGAATCACCAGCGATGACATTTTTAAAATACTGAGATCCCAGGACTACCTGAAACAAGTAAATTAGAATCTCAGATTTGGGGCTCTGATTTTTACAGGTATGTTTTCAAACCTCCCCAGGTGGTTCTAACATGTAGATCAAGGGTTTAAAACCCTGGACTGGGTGCAGTGTTTTTAAAATCACCATCCAAGAGAACTCCCATGCAGAGTGACCTTGAGTACTTGTTAAATTACTATTGAATGCCTAGACTGGAGATAGTGAGATCTGTAAGTTACAACACTTGCCCTTAGAGATCTCACAGAATAATAAGGTAAACTACCAAAAAGTCATTACTACGATGCACTACGGGAAATGCTGTAATAGTAATAAAAGCAAGGATTTACGAGGATGAGTGGACGCTAAAGCCCAAGCTCTACCTAGTTTCCACAGCCTCTGGGCAGAGAGAGATGCAAGGCTAAAAGTCTTAAGTTAATGTCATCTTAAGGTGAATTGTGTCCTTCCAAACTTATCCTGGTTTTTGTTTTTTTCGTACTTTGGTCTAAATCACTCCTCCTTGTCATGGTCTTGTCCATATCTAGATTTTATTCCCTTACTATCAATCACTCATCATGATAATTCTCTATATCACTTTATTTAGCTTACTTCTAAGGTAAATACTCTTGCAGTACTGTTCTGGGATTCTGGCAGCTGGCGCAAATAAAAATTGCGAGTTTTGTGCCACTGGCATGTCTAAACTATATTATAATTTTTATGTGGTCCCACTGAAATGTCAGTAGGTTATGAATATTCACAAAATTTTGGTTTGCAGTCACTTCTCTTACAAAAAATAATGTGGTAATGCTAAGTCAAATAAGCCAATGCAGAAAGACAGATACTGGATGATCTTACATGTGGAATCTAGAAAAGCCAAAATCGTAGAAACAGAGAGTAAAATGGTGGCTGCCAGGGGCTGCAGGGTGGGGGAAATGGGGAGACATTGATCAAAGAGTACAAACTTTCAGTTATAACATGACCAAGTTCTAGGGAGTTAATGGACAGCATGAGTAGTGATGGAGGTGTTAACTAATTTGATTGTGACAATTATTACACATATATCAAATCATCACATTGTACACTTTGAACATATGTGATTTTTACTTGTCAATTAAATATTTAAAATTTAAAAATAGTTAATAATAATAATGTGGCATGTAGTATATAATAGTTTTTATTCTTTTACGACTGTTTCCCAAGCTGTATTCCAAGGACAAGTTCCAGAAGATGTTAGTAGATATTGTACTAAAAAATAATTCTATGGTTCAGTAATTTTGTATATAAAGGAATAAATAGACTTCTTTACTCAAAAAATTCTCAGAGCCTTTAGTATGCCAACATACATTGTGAATTTTCCGGAGCACATTGGATGCAGTGGCTCTCAAACTAATTTGACTATGAAAATGAGTTTTGTTGTTGTTATTGTTGTTTTATATATATGAATATATATATTTTAAGTTCTGGGATACTGTTAATTTGTTTTTTAAGAAATACAGCCATTGTCATCCAGGGACAGTCTGTTTCGTTAGATGACTGATGACGTCTAGTACAATAGATTATGAGTATGAAAGTTCCCCCAACAAATGGCTCTCCATCAGAAAAGAAACACTCGTGAAAGTAAACATAGATATTTGTAGTTTACAAATCGCATTTGTGTAGCAAGCGATAACTTATTCCAGTGCATTGATGGGACACAGTGAATTACCCTGTTAAGCTGTGTATTGTGACCTAGAGAGGCCTTGAACATGCATGGCCCTGATCTACCTAAGAAGAGCCTGCAGCCCTGGGGCTGGTCTTCTCCCACTTGAGTCCACTCTCCCTTTTCAGCCTTTTGAGTTTTGTTAACACTCTTCCCTTTTCTCTTCAGCTGCTCCCTCTATCTGTGGAGAGTTGTAGACATACAGACATTTAACTATGAAAAAGGTAAAAGCAAGCACAGTGGGAAAAGACTGGCAAAGAGAAACACAGATGGAGGTGAGGAGTTAAGAGAGTTAAGACAGAGGAGAGAGACACGCTGACCACAGGCCTCTAACAGCCATCTTTCAACATGCATGCCGTGATTGTTTATTCTGTGGTCAGATGACATATCATGTGGCATGCAAGTCACTTTAAGCCCTGACATCAGAAAGATTCCTACATTGCAAGGGAGGGTTGGCAATAAAGAATAGCATTGTCTGCTTTCTTGCGATGAGATGAAGACAATTTTGGAAGCTCCTTAGGAAAGTTCTAAACAGACAAGTTTTTCCTTTTCTTTGTCATATTTCCCACTGTCAGACTCTATGCATCTACAGTCTTAGTTTATATTCCTAGCAAGAGCAAAACTGTATTTGACTTCCTTCTGTAGACATTCTCACTGCATTGTTAATAAAGAAAAAGGGGTATGAAGAGAAGAAATGAGCTCAGAAAACACTCGATGGATGAGTGGAACACAAGACACTGCAGACAGAAGTGAGCAAATTTCAAAAGAAAGCCTTCTGTGGGTGCATTACTTAGGATTACCTTCAGATGTGAGTGACGAAGAACCCATGATAACAGTGGTTTAGATGAGATTGAATTGTATTTCTCTCTCATGTAGAAGTGCAGGTAGGCGGTCTGGGGCTGATATGGTGATATGGTGTTGCACACACCTTGTTTCTTTTCTATGAGGCTGAGACGTGTAGCTTTGACCACCTCATGCTTCAAAATGCTAGCATCTTCATGCTAAGGAATAGGATGAAAAAAGCAATTGAAGAGAGGAAGAGCGAGAAAGGGCACATGTGTGCTGTCCTCTCAGGAAGGTTTCTGGAACAACTATACAGCCTTCTATTTACAACCCATTGGCCAGAACTCACATAGCCATACCTAGCTGCAGGAGAGTCTGAAAAAAATCAATCTTTGTTCTGGGAAGCTGTTTGTTCAGTCAAAACCTCAGCTCATTTACTGTGGTAGAATGAGACAACTGATATGAGGGAGGATGCCGTAGACTGTACAATTCTCACAAAAATGTTGACCCCTCATTTGCCACTATCGTCATATTTGGCCCTGTGATTTGCTTTAGACAATGAGATATAAGGCAAAGCTTTAAGAGCTGAGTGATAGTTTACCATGTCCTCTTTCCCCCATGCCCTGAGATTGGCAACACGTCAGAGGCTGTTTGGTCACTCAGGTCCTGGATACGATGACGTGGAGCACAGCTGCCGCTGGCCTATCACAGACATGAGACACCAGTGGAAAATAGAGCTTTGTGATTGGAAGCCACTGAGATTTGGGGTCATTTGTTACTGCAGCATAACCGAACTCCGTGATTCTCAAAGTGCAATTCCTAAACCATTAGCATCAGCATCACCAGGGAATTGGTTAGAAATGCAAATTCTCAGCCTCATCCTGGACTTACTGAATTAGAAACATGAGCAGCACCCAGCAATCAGTGGTTTAACAAGTCCTTCCTTGTTAAACTAAGGGAGATTCTAAATTGCGCTAAAGTGTGACAGTCAGTGCTCTGGCCTATGTTGACAGATACAGGGAGGACTGACTATCTCTATCACATGTGAAGGCAAAAATAGGGAGAAGGGGTTCCCATCTATTCCTCCAGAGAGGAGAGAGAGAAGCAGCAGATTCAGTGACTACAACAGGGGAAGTGGCATCTTCCTGTCATTTGGTATGAACTTAGCCCTAAAGGAAGAGACCACAGCTATAGAAGTTGTGAATCACAATTCTTCATTCCAGTGAGAAAATCAGTTATTGCAAGAAGAGAAACAGTTGCTCCCATAGTCTTGAAGCTGCAGGAGTGGAGCCATACCTTAGAAATCTATGTCTTACTTCTTTGAACTTATGGCACCCTATTGTTATAGCTGGAGTGCACACAAAGCACTAAAACAACATATCTTGAACATGAGAGTAACTTGCCCTATTAAATGGCCTATATCTGACTTTTTCCAGATACTACCGCCTCAAGAGAGTTGAGACACCCTAGGTTTTCCAAAACATGGCTGACACATGGGTCAGCGTACGATGTCTGCATCCTGCTGAGAGCAGGATCTGAGGCTGGCCCCAGAAATTTCCAGGGTGCGGCTCTGCAGGGCTGCAAATGAGCAGTGGATGCATCCTCACAGAAAGCCTTCAGTGCCCATTTTCCACTCCCTGTCAGAACGTCCACATTGTCTGGATTACTCTGATCTATGAAGCAGAACTCCATGCTCTAGATGTTTTCTAACTATCCACCTTCCTCCCACTTCTCACTCTCTCAAGACTCCAGGTGGGGAGTCATGAGGGAAATAGGCTGAAACCAAGATGTATGCTGCGTGTGGCTCTTCTAGATGTAGGGTTTTCTCAACCCAGCCAACCTATAAGTGTGAGTGCCCTCTGCACAGGTGTCAAGAGATGTTCATAGGAATAAGCCTTCCATAGGCCATGACAGGAAATCCAGTCAAAGCAGGGTGTGGTGCTTGAGCCCAGAAACCTTGGCATGTGGAGGAGAGGTGGCACTGATATCCTTCCTCACTCCAGGCAAGTGACTGTATTTCCTCCTCTGAGTTTGTGAGAAATTCAGGTTTGAAAAAAAATACCAAATAACCCTAATGAGGCAGCAATTTACCTTGAATCGGCAATAGTCTACATGCATTTGCCTCACAGTGTGAACCAAGCAAACCTCTCCATCGAGTGAAGGAGCAAGCACCTCATTTGCTGCCTTGGGCTGAATAGTTGCCATATTTAAAAGAACAAACACAATTTCCCCAGGATACAACTTTTCATGTGCTACGGTCAGCTTTCAGGCTAAGCTTTTCTATTAGTTATCTGGTACTTTCCTTAGAGCCCACATGGAACCCGCACTGTCTCCATCCTACTGAATGCTCCTTGCAAAGAAGCCAAATGTCCTGAATGCCATGGGGGAAAAACACAGAAGAAACAGCTCCGGGCCTGACCCCTGAGCCTCTGTCCAGAGACATCTCCAGGGCAGTTGCAGGGCCCAGAACAAATCATCCCCACCATCCCCTGATATTTTTCTATAAAGGAAAATCAGATTTGAGGGAATGTCAAGGGCAGTAATGAAGGGGGCAGAAAACCAGAAGACGTCACACAAGCACATCATGAGGTTGACAGTGGGAACAAAGGAAGCTGGGCCGAAGGCAGGGAAGGAACCCAAACCAGCGTCTCTTCTGCTTGGGGGTCCGAGAACTCCCGGGGTCTTCTGTTTAACACTGGTTATGGGGCCTTGACAGTGACTTTCAAACCTTTACTTTAGGTTCTTTCTTTCCTTGGGAACAAACGGTATTGCTCTAAACTATTTAGCAGCTGTGGGAAGACTAAGACAAATAAGACAAAGGCAAGCAGCGTTTTGAAACTTCTGTCTGCCTGAACGTATTGTATGTTGAGACCGAGGTGAGGGTCGGGGGGACGTGCTGGCTTACTTGGCTTTATTGGGATCAGTTCATAGAAATTTCTGGGCTCTGGGGCTGATGAGCCAACAGAGGAGGGGTTCCTCCCAGAATTCCGAGGTGAAAGAGATCCCTCAAGCTGCTCTGTTTTGGGGTGGCTTGCTGCAGTGACCTACCCAATTAAGCATGGCCATGCTATGGAAAGGGGTGCCCACAGCTGGCTGATGGCCCCCACATATCTGACCTCTTGCCCATCTGTCCCTGCCCTTTTCTTCCCCCAGGTTTCTATATCCCTATCTCTTCTTGGACTGATGTCTACTCACTCTTACAGACAATTTTTGGGGTCATTTCTCAATTGATAACCTAGGCTGAACAACTGCAGTGACCTCTGTCACCGCCATGATTTTCTGCAGCTCACATGGATGATTTAAAAACTACATACCTGGGCCGGGCACAGTGGCTCACGCCTGTAATCCCAGCACTTTGGGAGGCTGAGACGGGCAGATCACAAAGTCAGGAGATCGAGACCATCCTGGCTAACACGGTGAAACCCCGTCTCTACTAAAAATACAAAAAAATTAGCCGGGCATGGTGGCAGGCGCCTGTAGTCCCAGCTACTCAGGAGGTTGAGGCAGGAGAATGATGTGAACCCGAGGTGCAGAGCTTGCAGTGAGCTGAGATCACGCCACTGCATTCCTGACTGGGTGACAGAGAGAGACTCCATCTCAAACAAACAAACAAAAAACAACAACAAAAGAAACTACATACCTGACCAGGTCCAGAGGCTCACACCTGTAATCCCAGCACTTTGGGAGCCTGAGACAGGAAAATCACTTGAGACCAGGAGTATGAGACCTCGTCTCTACAAAATAAACTTAAAAAAATTTTAAACTATACACATATTCTAATAAAGGAAAATTATTTTCTGTTTCTTAATGTTTATACTTACAGTCAAAACTTTTATAACACCACAAAGGTAGAATTCAGCTAAAGATATTCACCTCCCATCTCCATCTCCACTAACCTCCCTCAGGCCAACTCTTCTTATCCTAATAGGGTCTGATCAGTTCCCATGCCTGGGAGGGGTTTGGATGGCTTCCCTCCACAGCATTGTGCTCAGTCCTGTGGTGAAACCCTCAGTCTAGCCTCCACCTTGCCTTTTGGCTGAATTATATTTTCTGCTAGAAGAAAGTGCATGCTACCACTAGAAGCTGGGCTGCCCGGGCCACTTCTGCTTGCAGGAAGAGTGAACATTTTTGTATTGTCCCTACCATGTGGGTAAGACCTCTGCCCCGTTTTCTTCCCAGCCTTGGGAATTAGCCCTGGTTGCTCTGGATGTTCTGGCTCAGAACTGCACTGAGGTGTGCTTTGTCCTCTCTCTGGTATTTTCTTCTCTCCTATTCTATCTCACTTTTCCCACCTTTTTTGTCTCTCTGCTTCATTCTCCTGTCCCTTGGTAAGCTATTTCTCACTTCCTGTCTTCCTCTCCTTCCAGGTCATTCCCACCCCTTATTCAAAATGTTATCATTAAGCAAAGAACAGTAAATAAGAGAAAGTTTCCAAACAGTGAATTTTATTTTTAAGAAGTCCATATTACTAGCTGTGAGTCTAATTGATTTTATTTCTGCCTTTTTATTTTGAAAAATTTCAAACCTACTGGAAAATTGCCACAATGGCACGACGAACACACATACATCCCTTGCCTATGTTGATCAGTTGTACACATTTTGCCACATTTGTCTTCTCTTTGTGTATGTATTTTCATTATTTTTATCTTGCTGAAATATTTAAGAGAACATTGTAGATATCATAACCCCTTATTCCTAAACACTTTCAACATGTATTTCTTAAGAACAAAAACATTCTCTTGCATAACCACAATATGATTATCAAATGAAGAAAATCTAATAGTGGTACAATACTATTATCTAGTGATCTAGCCCTGTGCATCTATTTAAATATTTGAAGGAAGAATTTGCATTTGGCTTTGGTTTACGTAATCTGAAATAGGATTTTATTGCAGTTTTACCAAAATCCTCCTCAATAGGAATGGGTGGTGGCCTCAAGGAAGTGCTTTTTACCCCTTATTTCTTAATTTATTTCACTATAGTGTACAGATAACACCAATAGCATCTATCAACCAAAGGCATTTAGTTGATGAAATGTATTTTCAGCATGTTAAAATAATTCAGAAAGTCTCCAGGCACATATTCTATACTCACAAAAACCAGTCCCTAATTTGGAGATAACTTCCACAGACTTTACATGATATTTTGATACAAATTAATTTTATGAGGACTCATATTAAGGAACATAACCAATCTAGCTTTTTCCACAAATTTATTCACATTAGGTAACCCGTTCAGAACAAGAACCAAGCTGATGTTGAAATGGAGCTGATAGCTCTTTGTTGTGTTTTAAAGGGAGAGATGTGTGCTCACACTGTACATATGTCAACAAGCAAGCATACAACGTGCAACATTGCTGGTTTAAGAGCATCTGTATTCCTGAATCCCAGACAAACAGCTCTGCCTGACAACAGCTGAAGTCCAAAGTTCGACCCCAGATTGATTGTACCAACATGATTGGAATAAACCAGAAAAGAGATGCCTTCCTGGTGACTCACCAAACCCAAACTGATGCTTCTGGAATTTGTACCTTTCCCAGTTTGGTTGTTCTCCTGCAACATTAAGAGGCTATCCAGTCTCTTGCCAAAAGGGATTTGTCCTTTTTATCTAGTCAGAAGAGTGCTTCAGCTATTTGCATTTCTGAATTGCTTAGCTGCCCAAGCATGCTCGGTGTGTGCTGTTTGAAATGTGTCATTGAGGCACGTGACTGCTGTTCTCAAGCTGATGTTGGACTTTCTCCAACAAATATGGATTATGTTAAAGTCGGTTCTGAATTGACGAGGATATGTTAATAACTCCCAGATGGGCATCTCTGTGCTCTCCAGCACGGAAATGCAAGCAGTCCATGGCAGGAGCAAGTGTTTGGCAGGTCCATCATTCCGTCATTAAAGGCCACATTATTACTTACAACTGTGCTTGCATGACAATGGCTGCGATGAGCCCAGCCTCGCAGTAATGAGCACTAGGAGTCTGCTTTTAGGTAGATTGCTTTCCAGGTGGTGAAAAATATTTTGTTTGAAATTTCCCTCTTCCTATTGCCAAATAAGAAATTACGAATGAATCAAAGGGGCAAGGTGGGAGGTGGAGGGGGGTCTGCTGTTCCTCAGAGACCAGGACAAGGCAAAGGTGTATGCCCAGGGATATATGCTCAGTAACCCTCATGCCAAATAGCCTGAGCTGTGTCCTTCAGTGACTAATTCCTGCCCTAGCAAGTTCCAGTTGGAACAATTATTTACATTAGGGTTGTTTACGATGCGATTGCGGTTTCCATTAGACGGCAAAGCTTCTTTGTCTTTGGTGCTTAAGCTAGTGTATGATTGTTCCGTAGTTGTCTTTTTAAAAAAAGAAATGAAAAATGTGAATCTCCCATCACTGTATTACCAGTCCAGAAGGAAACTGAGTATATTTGATGTTAAATTCTAATGTGACAAGTGTCACTTAGGAGTATGCAGTCCATGCATGATGTGGTTACTACAATTAATTGTGACAAAATTAGACATTAAGATGAAAGGAAAAAATTTGACCCAAAAAATCATTTACGTAACTGTGTATAAATTTGCCATATTTTTGTAGAGTGGCGAGAGGCAGAAAGGTTTCCATTTGCAAAGTAAATGTTGCATGTGCATGTGCATTGCTTTCATTTAGAATGTAAAATAATCTTTCATCCCAAAATATATGTTGTGATGAGAATGCCCGAGAACGATAAAAAGTAATTGAAAACATTCAATTGCAGATGATGCGCTTTCTCCTTTGCTTTGGTTCTCTTTTTCAATAACAAGCAATTCAGCCGCGGAGAGTCCCCTTACTTTACAGTCAGGTAACTGGATTTTATGATGTCATTTCATCTGCATAGGCATATCTATATGTTCTTTTTTTTCCAGTAGCTCCAAGGAATTTAAAAGTATCAAACCACATCTGCCAATAACATTATGACGAACCATTTAGGATTTTGTTTTTTACAAGGCAGCAGCACTAAATGTCATCGATTCCCAGCTTGCACTGGTATATTTTTAATGCTAACAGTCAGGATTTTAAAACATTTCATTTTAAGTCATTTAAGAATATCTAAAGATCAGCAAAAGATTTCACAGAGCTTCTGCATCGAGGCCTGCCTGAAGAGGGTTTATATGGGTGTGGGACCATGAGTTAACAGTTTGTATATGCCAGAAGGGTGGAGAAAAGATAATCCAGCTTACACGGTTTACTGTAAGAGATGGCGCCAAGGGCTCCCCATAGACTGATGCCCTCTTTGGACTATTTGCCCAGGGGAAGAAGAATATTGCCAAAACCTGGATGCAAACTACCCCAGTCCTCTATGTGTTACAATGTTATGCTTCCTTATGTGTGAATATCATGAAGTATCTATAGTCTGATAGTTCACACAACCTTGAGAGGTTGCATGTTTATTAAAAATACTTTCAGTTCACCCTCACATTGAGCAATGCAAAAGGCAGCCCAGTGGATTTGGATCCACTAACTCCAGTTCACAATTGTTAGGCTCTCTTGACTGAGCTTGCCCAAGCAATAAAAAGGGAGGGATTTTCACTTAAAGACAATTAAAAGACAATTTTGCTTAAATTGACCCTGGGTATTTCTTTTCTTTTCTTTTCTTTTTTTATTTTTCTTTCTTTCTTTTTTTTTTTTTTTAATACTTTAAGTTCTGGGATACATGTGCAGAACATGCAGGTTTGTTACATACGTATGCATGTGTCATGGTGGTTTGCTGCACCCATCAACCTGTCATCTACATTGGGTATTTCTCCTAATGCTATCACTCCCCTTGTTCCCCACCCCCCGACAGGCCCTGGTGTGTAATGTTCCCCTCCCTGTGTCCATGTGTTCTCATTGTTCAGCTACCACTTATGAGTGAGAACATGCAGTGTTTGGTTTTCTGTTCTTATGTTAGTTTGCTGAGAATGATGGTTTCCAGCTTCATCCATGTCCCTGCAAAGGATGTGAACTCATTCCTTTTATGGTTGCATAGTATTCCATGGTGTATATGTGCCACATTTTCTTTATCCAGTCTATCATTGATGGGCATTTGGGATGGTTCCAAGTCTTTGCCATTGTGAATAGTGCTGCAATAAACATACATGTGCATGTGTCTTTATAGTAGAATGATTTATAATCCTTTGGGTATATACTCAGTAATGGGATTGCTGGGTCAAACGGTGTTTCTAGTTCTAGATCCTTGAGGAATCTCCACACTGTTTTCTACAATGGTTGAACTAATTTACACTCCCACCAACAGTGTAGAAGCATTCCTATTTCTCCACATCCTCTCCAGCATCTATTGTTTCCTGACTTTTTAATGACTGCCATTCTAACTGGCATGAGATGGTATCTCATTATGGTTTTGATTTGCATTTCTCTAATGACCAGTGATGACGAACTTTTTTTCATATGTTTGTTGTCCACATAAATGTCTTCTTTTGAGAAGTGTCTGTTCATATCCTTCACCCACTTTTTGATGGGGTTGTTTTTTTCTTGTAAATTTGTTTAAGTTCCTTGTAGATGGTGGATATTAGCCCTTTGTCAGATGGATAGATTGCAAACATTTTCTCCCATTCTGTAGGTTGCCTGTTCACTCTGATGATAGTTTCTTTTGCTGTGCAGAAGCTCTTTAGCTTAATCAGATCCCATTTGCTAATTTCGGCTTTTGTTTCCATTGCTTTTGGTGTTTTAGTCATGAAGTCTTTGCCCATGCCTGTGTCCTGAATGATCTTGCCTATGTTTTCTTCTAGGTTTTTTATGGCTTTAGGTCTTAACATATAAATCTTTAATACATCTTGAGTTAATTTTTGTATAAGTTGTAAAGAAGGGGTCCAGTTTCAGTTTTCTGAATATGGCTAGCCAGTTTTCCCAACACCATTTGTTAAATAGGGAATTCTTTCCCCATTGCTTGTTTGTGTCAGGTTTGTCAAAGATCAGGTGGTTGTAGATGTGTGGTGTTATTCCTGAGGCCTCTGTTCTGCTCCATTGGTCTATATATCTGTTTTAGAACCAGTACCATGCGGTTTTGGTTACTGTAGACTTGTAGTATAGTTTGAAGTCAGGTAGCGTGATGCCTCCAGCTTTGAATACAACTTACAAGGGATGTGAAGGACCTCTTCAAGGAGAACTACTAACCACTGCTCAAGGAAACAAGAGAGGACACAAACAAATGGAAAAACATTCCGTGCTCGTGGATAGGAAGAATGATTATTGTGAAAATGGCCATACTGCCCAAAGTAATTTATAGATTCAATGCTATTCCCATCAAGCTACCATCGACTTTCTTCACAGAATTAGAAAGAACTAATTTTAATTTCATGTGGAACCAAAAAAAAAAAAAAGAGCCCATATAGCCAAGACAATCCTAAGCAAAAAGACCCTGGGTATTTCTTAAGTCTTCAAAATGTACTTTTATATTATTAATATTTCATTAAAGAATTTCAGTTAATGAATTTCTGTTTGCAGAAAGTTTGGGGAGTTGGCAGGTATAATAGAAAATACAAGATACTATATTTTAATGGCCATTAAGTTGAAACTTTCAAGATACTATAAGACCCCAATTAGTTAGCTGAATATCACAGTGGTTCCTCATTGTCATTAGGTATTAATTAGGCAGCTACAGAGTGCTAGACACTCTGCAAAACTCTCAAAAACAACTGTCCCTGTTTGGGGGAAACTTACACTCTAGGGGTGGTGATCTTTGTTGTTGCTATATTACCATTTGTAATGAGCATTCTTGGAATGAAGGACTTGGTATTTTGAAAGAACTTTATGGTCTCTAATTATAGCCTCAAGAGCTCATAGCACACAATGCTACATTTACAGGAAAGGAAACCTACCCCCAAGACGTTATGTGGCTGATCTGCCATGACAGTAAAGGCTTTTTGACACCCTTTTAAATGTTATGTCACCTTTGACAGAACATAATCTAACAACACAAAAAGGTATGAAATAGGAGAGATTGAAGAAGAGAGCCTTTTGTGTAAAAGCACCAATGCTATTAAGACCAGAGATAAACACAGGTAAAGGAGTAGTGTTTTTATTTCACCTTCTTTGTCCTTTGCTAGGATAAGAATGATAAGAATAGGACAATATTCTTATCATTATGGCACTCAACTTTCTGGATTGTTAAAAAGAGGCTTATAAGAGCAATTGAAAGTAATATGGGCATTTTAATATTGTGACACTTAATGCTACATAAAACCTTTGTTTCCTACAGGTTTATTGAACGGGTGTATTAGATTTCCTGCTGTATGAGCAGGAAGATTATGGTGGCTTAGGTCTAAGTATACTATGGGGAGGCATTTTGTATTTTCTCTATAAATAGTCTTTCTAAAACAACACAATTGTGTAACTATTAATGTTTATATTGCATTATACATCTCCCAAAGTTTACTATGCATGGTATAGAGTGTGGTAACCAAAGGAAATGTTTTTGTCTGTGAAATACACTGGGAATTGTCATTATTAAAGTAAATCTATTTTACTTATTATCTCATCAGTAGGATTTCCATGCTTTGGTCTTACATTATGGTATTAGGGTATTATGTCTGTAAGCTTCTAGAAGCTAAGCATTTAAACATACATATGCACATGCCCCATACATGCATGTATATATCATGTTTTGAAATAAAAGCTATAGCAGAACTAGAAAACTAAATTTTAAATGGAAATAATTACATTTGGGTAAATCCAAAATGGGCAGAAAACTTGAAAAATGTTGGTTTCGAGTGCGTGGTTTTCATAGATGAAAAATTTGATTAGACTATTGTTCAGAGCCGTGTGTCAAAGCTTGTTTTTCATACTGAAATAATTTCTCAGGCTTAATGAAAATAACCAAATCATTAATTCCCTCATTAAATGTGCATTTTTCAATAGCTAATGCAGAATCAACCTCATAAGTGCGGGACAAAATGTAGCCCTGCAAAAGTACAGCACAGATTTCAACTTGGGTTACAATCCCAATTCCTGGGGAAACATAACCTATGGTGAAATTGTATTTCTTTGTGTGAGTAATTTAATGAGCAATTTCTTCAGAATTTATAAGAAAAAGGCCCCAGACCTAGCACTGCAGGTCCCCCTAGAGTCACTTTTCCTTCCATACATGAATAGCCAGTTTCATTACGTTCAAAAGCAAAGCAAGAAGAAACAAATGGGGAGGGCTGTTACATCCAAAGAAATGAAAGATTATCTTCTCCAAGCAGCAGAAATGAGATGTATTGGGCCTACCTTTGAATCACTCCTAGCTTCAGATGGAACATGACGTATGGGTAATCTGCAATTTGCTAGGGGCATTGTTAGCATGCATCGCCTCCAGGGTAGGATTTTAACCAGGCCTCCAGCAGCTGTGTTTGGCATCTCAGCCACATTAGGTATACAGAACCACACTGCTATTACCCTGGTGAAACCCGTGCCAAGGCCCCTGGTGACACAATGGAGGTATTAGGTCAGATGAGTTACATTAAGTGGCAAGTGATAAATTCAAGATGACAATTCAAAACAGCAGTGTTTCTTCTAAGTAATTAATTCCAGTGGTGCCTGAGGCGGTGCTTGGTCGCTGCCACTGGTGTGGCAATGCTGCGTAGCTAATGAGAAAACATTACAGTGAGGATTAGGGGCCTGTGCATTCTGGCAGGCTGAGGTCACTATGATTAGGAAATATTAACACAGACTTACTGTGATAAACCATATACGCCCAGGAAACTTAATTTTTATTTTATTTAATGTAAAAACTGTTGAACACTTTACAATGTGGTGATTCACTACGTGGGCTCGGGAGAGCGGTGACACATTCCGCCCAGGGTCTGGGAGAGACTCTTGGGACCCGTTGGGATGGTGACCAAGGTTTGCCAGGGCCACTCGCATTCTTTTCATTCTTTTCTGCTGTCTGTGGAAACTGTGTCTTTGGCACAGAGGGAGGCTATAAAATTATGGGCCTGTTTTATTTTCCCAAATATGATTTAATGAAAACCTTTTGTCTTATGACTCACCCTCCTTGCTTAAGAGATTACTCTGAAATAGTTATATGGTGATCTTGTCAAGCAATGAACAAGGAGTTTACTTTCTCTTGCTGTCTGTCCTTGAAGAAGGAGTGATGAGAGCACCTTAGATTTAATAGTGCCATCTAATTTTTAGAGGACTTGATCACATTTATTCGGACTGCCAGACAATCCTGTGAGCTACGTGGAGGATGTGTTACCATTCCAATTTGAAACATGAGAAACTTGAGGCCAGACAGGTGAAGAGAACGGGACAAGATCACACAGGTTACACGTTTGGGCCAGAACTCAGCACCAAAAACAGCTAGTATGTTGCTCCGCTGAACATCACATGGCATGTGCAAAGCTAGCCACCAAAACAATTCCCTGTAAAATTCCCAAAGAAGATTCTGCTGAGAACTCTTTTGTGCACATACACATGCACACACACACACACACACACACACAATGTGAATTCATCTCTAGTGAAGGACTTTTAGTTTGAGCAACTACAGATGTCTTATGGTGTATTGGATATATGACCTATAAAATACCTGCTAAACACTTTGCCTTTGCACTGAAAAACGAACTGCTTCTAGAGGTAAGGCTGCTTCCTTATCACCTGCTATAAATTGGCTCTGGTGTTTGATACTCAGATTCGATATGTGCACTGTCCACAGGTATGCATGTGAGTGAAGGGAGATGAGTAGAAAGGCCATTAGCAACACGTGTTCCCTGAAATGTTGAAGTGTCACCAAACACTCAGATCTTTATAGTCCAAGCTTCTTAGTTTATTAAGAAGCTGATTACATTTTAGAGAAAATAAAAATAATTATAAGTACAGTACATACTTTTTAACTCTATAGAATACATGATATTGATTTTGCATTGGTAACAGTGAAGTTTAGCTAGTTCCATCTTCCAGAATGGTAGAAAAGAAATAATGAAGAGAGCTCTTTCTTCATGTTAGTAGATGAAGGGGGCTTGATTTCAACAAAGTAACTGTTTGTAATGATGCATATGCAATTCTTGGCATCTTTGTATATGAAAGCAAAACTTAGGAAAAGTCAGTATTTAGGAAATAAGCCTACCTTTGTATGTACATATTTTGACCTGAAGATTTGAAAAAGTGCTGAAGAGTTTCTACAAAACCTTTTATCAATTCTGTAATAAAAATGGGCAAGAGGCATGACAGTGAGAGATGGCTGAATTAGTAAAGGAGTAGTGCAGTGTTGAAGTCTGACCATCCATTTGTTCACAGCAGGCAATAGTAATTAACATGTGATTAAAGGCAATGAATTTGGATGAACTCAAATGGTTTTTATCTTTATTTTTATATTTTAATCTTCAAATAGTCTTATCTTTTTCTTAAAGTTCAATGGTTGAACAAAAGAACATTATAAGAATCATATTATGAAAAGCTCTTTAGGTAAAGAGAGAAGACTGCATTTTCATTTTTGAGTGCTTTAAGAAAACCTTTCTGTTTAATTTGTATCCTACTGTTTAGATGTCTAATTTTATCTGTATGTTCATATTTAAGAATGTAAAATATTCCTTTAGTCAAGAACTACAAAACACTGCTAAAAGAAATCATAGATGAGACAAACAAATGCAAAAATATTCCATGCTCATGGATTGGAAGAAGCACACAGTTAAAATGGCCCTACTGCCCCAAACACCTACAGATTCAACGCTGTTCTAAGTACCAATGTCATTTTTCACAGAATTGGAAAAAGCTATTCAAAAATTAATAAGGAACCAAAAAAGAGGCCAAACACCCAAAGCAATGCTAAGCAAAATGAAGAAAGCTGGGAGGCATCACCTGACTTCAAACTATACTATAAGAATATAGTAGGCCAGGCACAGTGGCTTATGCCTATAATCTCAGCACTTCGGGAGGCCGAGGTGGGTGGATCATGAGGTCAGGAGTTCAAGACCAGTCTGGCCAAGATTATGAAACCCCGTCTCTACTAAAAATACAAAAAAATTAGCCGGGCATGGTGGTGGGCCCCTGTAATCCCTGCTACTTGGGAGGCTGAGGCAGAAAATTGCTTGAACCCAGGAAGTGGAGGTTGCAGTGAGCCGAGATTGTGCCACTGCACTCCAGCCTGGGTGACAGAGTGAGACTCCATCTCAAAAAAAAAAAAAAAAGAGAAAAACAAACAACAACAACAACAAAAACAGTAACCAAAATAGCATGGTACTGGTACAAAAACAGACACATAGACCAATGGAACTGAATAGGGAACCCAGAAATAAAGGTGCACACCTAGAGCCACCTAATCTGTGACAAAGTTAACAAAAATAAACAGTGGAGGAAGAACTCCCTATTTAATAAATGTTGCTGGGATAGCTGATTAGCCATATGCAGAAGAATGAAACTGAACTCCTACCTTTCAATATATACAAAATTTAACTCAAGATGGAATACAGATTTAAATGTAAGACCTCAAACTACAAGAATGCTAGAAGAAAACCTAGGAAACACCATTCTGGACGTTGGCCTTGGAAAAGAATTTATGACTAAGCCCTCAAAAGCAATTGCAACAAAAACAAAAATCGGTAACTGGGATCTAATTAAACTAAAGATCTTCTTCACAGCAAAAGAAGCTATCAACAGAGTAAACAGGCAACCTAAACAATTTGAGATAATATTTGCAAACTATGCATCTGAAAAAGGCCTAATATTCAGAATCTATATGGAACTTAAATAATTCAACAAGCAAAAAACAAATAACTTCATTAAAAGGTGGGCAAGACATGAACAGACACTTCTCAAAAGAAGATATGCAAGTAACTAACAAACATATACAAAAATGCTCCACATCACTAATTATTGGAGAAATGTGAATCAAAACGACGAGATACCATCTCACACCAGTAAAAATGCTTATTATTAAAAAGTCAAAAACCAACAGATGTTGGTGAGGCTGCAGAAAAAAGGGAAAGCTTATACACTATTGGTGTGAATGTAAATTAGTTCAGCCACTGTGGAAAGCCATTTGGAGATTTCTCAAATAACTTAAAACAGAACTACCTTATTGGGTACATATCCAAAAGAAAATAAATCATTCTACCAAAGAGACACATGCACTCACATGTTATTCAAAGCACTATTCACAATAAAAAAGACATAGAATGAACCCTAGGTGCCCATCAGTGGTGGACTGGATAAAGAAAATGTGGTACATATACACCAAGGAATACTACACAGCCATAAAAAGAACAAAATCCTATCTTTTGCAGCAAGATGGATGCAGCCATGGGCCATTATCCTAAGCAAATTAACGCAGGAACAGAAAACCAAACACTGTATGTTCTCACTTATAAGTGAGAGGTAAATACTAGATACTCATGGACATAACAATAGCAACAATAGACACTAGGGACTGCTGGGTGGGAAGAGAGGGAGTGAGGCAAGAATTGAAAAGCTAACTGTTGTGTATCATGCTCAGTTTCATACCCCAAATCTCAGCATCATGCAGGATACCCATGTAACAAACCTGCACATGTACCCTCTGAATCTAAAATAAGAGTTGAAAATAAAATAAAATAATAAAATAAAACATTCCTTTAGTAAAGAGTGCAGTAAATCCTCATATCAGGTTTTGGCTGTAATGTTATTATTTTTTTCAGCGACAAATAAGTCTGAAAACAAAAGATTTCTAATTTGAAGCTTGTCACATATCTAAATTACTAGACAGCTTTTAGTTACTTAAAACAATACTAAGTCTTACATAGAAAAGGTTCTAGAACAAAAGTGTTAATTCATCTAGATTCAAACCTGCTTTTCACCTCTTTTGAGTAAGCCACTTGGATATCACAGGCAAGCCTGAAACCTATCACAAACCTGGCTATTTCTACTTTGTTTCTGCCAACCACAGGGTGTCTCAAGGCCTCATATTTAAAAATATCTTCTGTTATGATATAAGAGGAAGAACACTGGACTGGGAGTTCAAAGATTTGGCTTCCATTTCTAATACCACTTTTGACTCACTGAATGAACAGTGAGTTCATATTTTAGACCTCAGTTTTCTAATCTGTAAAATGAAAGAAAAGGTTCCCAAACCTAAATTGTGTAAAATTGTTTATACATTCTTTAAATTATAAAGGCAATTGGTACTTATTTTTAAAAACAAAACAAAACAATCAGAAAAAATAAAGAAAAAATTAGTTCCTTTTTCACCATACTTGCTTCCAGTCTCACTCTCCTGAGATGACCAATGTTAAATTTGGCATTTGCATCAGTTAGGATTAGGCTTAGTTGCATATAATTGAAATATACCAGACAACAATGACTTAAACACAATAGAAGTTTATTCCTTCCACACCTGCAAGATGTCCAGATGTTCCCATGTAATAACAGGACAGGTATAATGGCTCTATGGTGTCATAAGGGACTCAGGATTCTGCTTTTATATTCCACTATCCTAATTCATGGCTGCCATCCTCAAAGTCACCTCATGATTCAAAATTGGCTTTTGGAACTTAAACCAACAGAAACACATTGCATTGCAGGCCAGAAGAAGGAGAAAAGGCAGAGGAAATAAAAAGAGTGTCTCCCTTTAAGCACACAATTTTGTCTACACCTTATTGGCTGACACTGAATCATATGGCCACACCCATGGCAAGGGAGACTGGGAAATGTAGTCTTTTATTATGGGTGGCACTGTGTAGAGATTACAAAGTAATTACAATTCTTTTTTTTTTTTTTTTTTTTGAGACAGTCTCACTCTGTCACCCAGGCTGGAGTGCAGTGGTGTGATCTTGTCTCATTGCAACCTCTACTGCCCGGGTTCAAGCGATTCTCCTGCCTCAGCCTCCAGAGTAGCTGGGATTACAGGCATGTGCCACCATGCCTGGCTAATTTTTTTGTATTTTTAGTAGAGATGGCGTTTCACATCTTGGACAGGCTGGTCTTGAACTCCTGACCTTGTGATCTACCTGCCTAGGCCTCCCAAAGTGCTGGGATTACAGGCGTGAGCCACTACACCTGGCCCAGTAATTACAATTCTAAACAAGAAAGAGAGAATGGTTGCAGGAGAAATCAATTGGCAACCACTTCTTCAGTGTACATCTCTCCATAATTTTTTTCATGCTCATACAAACATATTTGAATATATAGATATTCATTTGGTCATTCTGTTGTGGTTGTTTATTAAAATTGAATAATGTTAAACATATTTTTCTGTAACTTGCTTTTTTTTTCCTTAATGTATTATTGACATTTCTTCAGATCAATCTACAAAGATTATACTTATTCCTTTTAAGAGCTACATGTTATTTTATCATATGGGTTTATCATAATGTATTTAACCCATCCCCTATTGATATAATTTCAGATTTTTCATGTTCTGCTACCAAAAAAAGTCGAATTAAATACCTTATATCTTGAACCATTTTTTTTACATTTAAAAAATTATGAATGCCACAATACATACAAGCTATATAATGCACATGACCAGTTTATAAAATGACAAATGCATGGGTATTCACCACTCACCTAAAAAAAATAGAACATTATCTTTAAAGTCCCCATACACTATTCACACATAGGATCCCCTTCCTTCAAAGGTAGCCATTGTCCTTAACTTTACTATTCCTTTGCTTTCTGTTACAATTTGACTACTTGTAAATATATTCTTAAAAATATTATTTGGTTTTGCTTGTTTTTGAACAAAAACATCAATGAAGTCATATTGTATATATGCTTCTGTGACTTGTTCTTTTTGTTATACATTATTGTGTGATATTTATGCATACTGAATACAACTATAGTTTACTAATTTTCACTCATGTATAGTAGCCCATTGTGTGACTATACCACAATTTATCTTTTCCCCTGTTGATGGACATTTGTTTACGTTTTATTGCTAACATTAAAAATGCTATTTTATGCATTCTTTTTTGTTCTTATTTTCTTGTGTATGCAGGCAAGAATTTCTGTTGGTTTTATATGCAGGAATATAGTTGCTAAATGATAGGGTATGTGCCAATTTTTTCCCCAAGTACTTATCCCAAATTACACTACCACTAGCAGTGTATAAGAGCTCCTGTTATATATCTTTGTCCAAAGTGCATAAGAGTTCCTGTTGTTACACATCTTCAACAAAAGTTATCAGTGCCAGACTTTAACTTTTTGTTACACTAGGTATAAAATTGGAGAGCTTTTAAAAAGCGTTTTAGCCCTGGAGATGTTGATTGAGTAGGTCTGATTTGGTCATCTTTTGGAGGAGTCTAGGAATCTGTGTTTTAATAAATCCCAGGTTGATTCTGATGATCAGCCAGGTCTGAAACCACAAGACTAGACTGACTTGCGAGTCCCTTTGTAGTGTGACTATTTTCAGACTCTCTCATTGCCCACAGTGATGCCATCATCTTGGTCTGGGGATTTTTTTCTGCAGAGTTCTTTGCATTGCCATTCCTCCTTCTTTTCCACTTCTCCAGCTAATATGTAAGCCCTGAATCAGGTCTTTATTACATTATGCAAAGATAAGAAATATTATAGAAGATGATTACTTACATAGACTCTGGAATAAGCCTGGATTCAAAAACTTGCTCTGCCACTTGCTTACAGTGTAAGCTTCAGCAAGTTACCTTCCCTGAGTCTCTTTTTTTTTTGGTGTAAAATGAGAATGATAACCAGAGTAACTATCACACAGGAAATTTGAAGATTAAAAGAGTTAATATATGTAGAGATCTTAAAAAATTTCCTGGATAAGGCAAGCACTCAATAAATATCATCTATTACTATTATTGTTGTTATTGCTGCTGCTGCTGCTCCTGTTACTTCAACTGCCTCCTGGAGGGGTTTATTAGTCTGTTCTCATGCTGCTAATAAAGACATACCTGAGACTGGGTAATTTATAAAGGAAAGAGGTTTAACTGACTCACATTTCCACATGGCTGTGGAGGCCTCACAATCATAGCAGAAGGCAAATGAGGAGCAAAGTCACATCTTACATGGCAGCAGGCAAGTGAGGTTGTGTAGGGGAACTTCCCTTTATAAAGCCATCAGATCTTGTGAGACTTATTCACTATCACTAGAACAGCATGGGAAAGACCCGCTTCCATGATTCCCACCAGGAATGACCTCCCACCAGGTCCTTCCCATGACACATGGGAATTATGGGAGCTACAATGCAAGATGAAATTTGGGTGGAGACACAGCCAAACCATATCAAGGGGTATGGGAAATTTGAAAAAAAAAAAAAACAAAAAAACACCTCATTGACAAGCTCTCTTCTACTTCAATTTTCCTTATGCTGGGACTACTAAAATAATCTTCTACCAGCCCCATTGTATCATATTTTTCACTCTCAAGAATGAACAATGGTCCCTCTCATATACCTTGGGGAAATAACCTATCAAATGGTTATGGAAACATCAGTGGTATGAGGCATTTGCTTCATTTGAAGAAAGTTTTTCCTTTTTCTTCCCATTCAACTGTAGCTTGTCTTTGACAATACTTAAGAAGTGTATTATGATAATTGTATTAGTCAAGATTCTGTCTGGTTCAGCTGTTTTAACAGAGACCAAATAACACTACTTTAAACAACATAGAAGTTTATTTTTGTCTCACTTCAAACTGAGCCTCTAGGCAGCCTGGGAGGTAGAGTGGTTGCCTTTCAAAAGTCAGAGCCCTGGCACCATCCATCCTGTGGCTGTACCATCCTCTACTGTAAGGGTCAGCAATTTTTTTCTCTGTAGTGCCAGACAGTACATATTTTAGGCTTTTGTGGGCCATGTGGTCTCTGTTGCAACTACTCATCTCTGCTGTTGGAGTACAAAGGCAGCTATAGGCAATATGTAAATGAATGAGTATGGCTGTGTTCCAATAAAACTTTATTTATGGACACTGCAATTAGAATGTCATATAATGTTCATGGGTCACAAACTATTCATCCTTTTATTTTTAAATCATTTACCTATACAGAAACCAGTCTTGGCTTGTAGGCCATGTAAAACAGACAGTGGGCTCAATTTGGCCCAGAGATCATAGTTTACTGATCTCTGTTGCAGGCAATTGCTCTGATTTGCAAGGTCAAAGATAGTTCATCACTACTCTACCCACTTGTCAGGCCCAATGAAATGAGAAAAGAGGAAGCAAATGGCAATCATCTTCCTTTAAATAGAAAGACTCAGACTTTCTCTGCATTACTTCAACTCACATTGCTTTGGTCAATACACAGTCATGTGACCATACCTAGTTGCAAGGGAATATAGGAAATATAGTGTTGAGCTATATATATATATATATATATATAGAGAGAGAGAGAGAGAGAGAAATATGGCCTATAGCTATGGGCTGCCATGTGCTGAGCTGAAACTTGATGTGTTCTATTACTAGAAAGGGAGAAAGGAGAGTACAGCTATTGAGGGGCAATAAGCAATCCCTGTCATAGCACAGGGCAACAGAATTGGTATAATGACAGAAAGATTATCTCCTAGAGTTGGGGCCTCTTGAGGTTTGTCTTCCTGTCATTGCCAAAAATGGGATCTACGATGTTCAGTCACTATAAAATAAATCTCCATGAGACAGATATGATGGTTGTAGGACCAGAGGGGAAAAGGTTGCCAGTCATTCAACTGGCAACTGCCACTACAAAATATAGTCAGTGTTGTCAAGGCACTCGGTGGAGAATGGCCATTTACCACCAAAAGAAAGTGTCAAAAATAACATCAGAAGCAAGGCTCTTTTTGCCCTTGGTTTTTATCCTCTACTTAGATTTTTTTATTAAAACAATTTTTGATGTTGGGCAAAACTTAATATAATCTGACATTCCCTATCTAGATCACAATATTGGGGCTGGCTACTTCACTTCCAGCCCCACATGTTCAGCTCATGATGGAAGAAGAGTCAAGGGTGAAGTGCAGGAAGTGGATGTCCAATAAGCTTGTTCTAATAAGGAAAGTAAGAGCTTTCCAGATAGACCCAGCCTCTAGACTTTATATCTGACAAGAAGTAAAGTAGTGGGTTTGTTTGTTTTTAGGTAGGCAGATTGCTGCCTTTAAAAAACCTGAAATCCTACTTAAGGGGAAAAATAAATTAGATACTGGATGAAAAACTAGCTGTATCTTCCATGTCCAATTCAACTGTTGAGTTTGGAACAGATTTCCAGGGCACCTACTACGTGCAGGGCACTGCCCTGAGCCCTAGGAAGGCACAAATTAATAATATAAAATATTTTCTCCTGAGGAGTTCGTAGTCTAGAAGGGAAGACAGATTGGCATACACGTAACTACCATTAGTACAATAATAAAGTGTGTGTAAAGGACAGAAAGAGTTCAGAGCTGAGAGTGATCAACCCAGTCTTCCAGAGGGTGAGAAAGGAGGTCAGTGAAACTTTAGCAGAAACACTGAAAGGGGAATAGCACCACCTTTTTCCCAAAAAAATAGAATCTGTTCATGTACACAGCAGCATCCCATCCTGCATGCACTGGAATATGAGATTGTGAGAACGATCATACACAATGGGTGGGAGTGTACGTGCACATGCATGCATGGGTATGTGTATGCACACATCAGCACCTGGGAACTATACCACTGCCCTCTACGAGTCTGAATATTACTGCCTGCAGTTGATATTATGTGCAATTACCTTGCTGCAAACACTTCTCCCAATCATAAGGACCATTTTCACAAGAATTACCTTGTCAAAAAATACAATTTGTATATAAAAATATGCTTGAAAGATATATGCCCATTCTCTTATTTGGCGCTCACTGGATATGAAGTAAAATTAAATGCACTTTTTTAGAAGATAGGGGAACATATACCAAAAAGTTATCTTCTGATTTCTTAAATGAAAATGGGATGGATATTGCTATATGGGAATATTTATTTTTTTGTTTAATCTGAACACTACCTGAGTTTGCATATTGGGCTTAGTAGACCCCAAAAAGCATTAAAAGACAGAAGTAGAAGATTTGGAGAACATGTAAACACAGAGAGATGACAGGTTTTTGTGCAGTTGGAAGCTGGGGAATAGATAATTACATCATTGTCTCTCATTCTGTTCCCATATGGACTTGCTTAAATGTCATTTCAGACTGTAAGTTCTCATTCTTTCCTTCCTGGGAAATCTTATTCAACCTGTGCTCAGACGTCATGATAGCTGCACCTTGGCCCAGAGTGCAGCCCCATGGAGAATTCATATTCAGGCATCACCAATTGTTGACCTGGCTATTGTTTGTGATACTTACTGGTAAAGTTTCTCAATCAATACAACATCAGCCCAAGGAGCTCCTGGGAATGGAAGCCTGCAGCAGCGTGCTTAATCTTGAAGCCAGCTTGTGCTCTCTGCTCTGCTGCTAAACTGGGTAGTTGGCCTATTTGATGTGGCATTATTGCTGCTGAGGTCAGAGATGTGAGCGGTTCGGCAAGAGCTGATGAATGGCTGCTGGTGATGAAGTGCCTCTTCCGTCCACCAAGAGACATTTAATAATGATGGGCCATAACTGCACTCGCACAAAAATTCATGTCGCTTGTTTGTGAATCTTCTGGGCTGGAGGTATAGAAGGATTGGTATTATTCTAGAAAGAAGTTTGAAAGTGGTGGTTTTTGGTTTAAAATGGAAAAGGCAGGAGAGAAGCAGTAAATGAAGCTTTCTCTTTTTCCTTCTCAGACAAGGCAGCTGCTCTTTGCAAACCATGTCTTCACATTGTCCTTCCACTTTCTTCCCACCCTTTGCTTTAACATGACTTCAAGGCAGCAAGGGAAAAATGAGTGGGAAATTATGATTAACTTTATCAAAATGGATCATTAATAATGTCTTCATCATTGAGGGAGTAACTACTCAGAATGCTAAGTATGGATTTAGCAGGATAACACTCACTAACATGAAGGAGAAATTAATATTTAAGTAATTATTGAATGTGACACTAAGAACTCATTCACCATTGTCTGAAATATAACACTATAAAGCCTGAATAAGTCCAAAAATGGTTGTCCTGCAAGAAGTTTCGGTGCATTATTTATCTAGCTATTTCCTGTTCAGTACAATCCTTTTTTTAGTAATCAGACAAAGAAAAAATAAAAATGCTTGGCACGACCTAAATATTCTGTCTGTTATAAATGAAGGCAGTTTCTCTGTAAATAAATAGACCATCGAATATTGTCAAGAAAATAATCAAAAGTGTAAATGTTGGGCTCAGACAGACTCCACACAGAATCAAAGGGCCTTATTAAATATTTCATTACTTAACAATTATCTAACAAATATGAAAGTATGATTGGATTTTCAGAGGTATTGTTAGTTTACCAAGACTTTGGTCTGTGTATTTAGGGCTGTGAATAGTTGCATTCTTTGAGCAGAGCCCCTAATTTATTCCTCTCTCTATCCCAGGACCTAACACATTGCCTCATGCTAAGAAGGTCCTCTGTAAGTACGTATATAACGAATGGAATGAAGTAGAGAATGAAGTAAAGTCGAGGATGGTTTGGGGACACACCTGGGAGTAAGAGAACAGATGCCTTTCCAACTCTGCAAGGTTCTAGCGTTCGATCTTCCCAGTGTGGAGGATTAGGCTATGCAGTACTGTACTAATGATCTTAAACTACTGATGTCCAGTCTGAATGCTGCAAGATAATTTTTTTCTAATGTTTAAGATGTAAAGTTCAACTCATTTTTTGGTTGTTTATGTTTGCATGGCAACCAACCCTCACAAATGTGCAAAGAAAATTCAGCTTTTCCATTTTCCATGACTGATGGAAACTTCTTTGTGTACTCCAAACCTACTGTGTAGCCAGGGTAAGGTGAATGTGGGGGACACCTAACTCAGTGCAAATTGTTAAATGTAGTTCCAACCAACAATGTCAATAGATGATTTAGGTATGGCAGACTTCGATTTTCTACTCTCCTGTGCCTTTCCAGTACAGCTCTGGGGATGTCTGGAGGGGAAGATTTACACAAACTTTTGGGGCTGGGAAAAAGGGTCCTTGGCTGACAGGCGCGTGCCTTTGTACTGTCCTCTAGTTTCTGAGAAATTGATATTTCATGTTCTCCAAGCCCCTAGGGGCATCTGATACTGACTTGTATGACTGGTCATGGCTTGTGGCCTGTGCTCCTGGCTCCATCTGTGTCTGGTGAGTTGGCTTTGCCTTGGTTCTTGCAGATCTGTCCATGCTCCCTGAAGTCTAGCTCTGGGTCCCATTTATTCCCAGCTTAGGCAGCCTGCCTTCGAGGGCTCCTCTGCCTGCACTGGGGGAATCCATTAGATTGGATCCCTGCTATTGGCACATGCCCTCTTGCAGAATGGAAGAGATCTTGTCAGGCTCCCCACAGTCCCGCAGCTTAGGAGTGCTAGCTTGGGCACTTTCTTTGCTTGGCCTTGTAGCAGCTCTGGTTGTTCTGAAGGTTGCAACCCGTGAGGCTATTGCCTTCCCAATTCTCACTTAAGTTACTGAGAAAACCCCTCTGCTCTTGGCTTCCCCAGACCTACCTAACATGCTTCTTCCCTCCAGGACTTCAGCACAGAGTGGGGGAAGATACACAGCTTATCATTTCACCTCTAACCTCTTTCCCAACAAGCCCTCAAAGCCTGAAAGATGAGGGCCATTTATTCCCTCCTCTGGGCATGGGACTTCTCCTTAGTTATACTTAATCATCTTTCTCAGTGTGTCATCTCCTTTCCTTTCATCCCTGGGTCTGTGAAACAGTGGTTGAGAGCACAACTTAAGGGAAGAGGAATAATAAACTTAACAGTTTTTAAAATATTATCCCCTTTATGCTTGCCTCTTCTCTCCAGCTGCAATATTTTTTCTCTATACTTCAGTAATACACAGCCAAGTCAATGCTGGAACCTGGGTTTCTGGTTCCATATAAAGTTTGGCATCACGGTAGGTGCAGTGGTTGGGATGGTGGACTGCCCCCGAACCATGCCACCGCCACCAAAGGTATGTTCACATCCTGGAAACAGTAAATGTGACCTTATGTAGGGAAAGGACTTTTGCAGATATAATTAAGGATCTCAAGATGGGGGAGCATCCTGGATTATCTAGGTGGATGGAGGAGGGAAGACATGCAGAAGAAGAGCAGGCCACATGAAGATGAAGGCAAAAATGGAAGACAGTGGCCACAAATCAAGGAATGCCAACAACCACCAGAAGCTAGAAAAGGCAGGGAATGAATCTCCTCAGAGCCTCTGGAGGGGGTGTGACATCCTCATGTCTTGATTTCCAACTTTGAATTCAAAAGTGTGAGGGAATAAATTTCCATTGTTTTAAGCCACCCATTTCTTGGTAATTTGTTACAGCAGCCCTAGGAAGATTAATACATGAGATGATGTCAAACTGGTTTCCCCAGCCACAATCCTTTGATTACAAACTTCATGAGTGGTCAATAAATACTTTGGTTTCTATGTGATATTTGTCAATTACCTTTCTATGCTACTTACTTTTTCTCAGAAATATTTCATTTAATTTTATAAACATTTATTGAAAACTTGCTAGATGTGCTAGGAAGCAAATATAAATAAGACACTGTCCTTTCCCTTAAAGAAATGATGTACCCATACATACATAAATGTAACTTCCCTTTCTGAGGAGGGGTGAGTTGAGACAAAGGGAAGTTCTGAGAAAGGGAAGTTCATTTATGTAAATAGATAGTGATGTGTTTTTTGGTTTACATTTGAATTGGGATTCCATATGGATCTCTTTTTGGTGCCTCTTTCCTGATCCAGCAGAATAATTTCTATACAAATTTGAACCAAGAAATTTCAATGGTTTTTATGCTAGCCCAGTTTTCAATCTTTCTTCCCAAGATTGTCAAATTATTCCCTGTTTCTTGACACCAACTCCCCAGAATAACAATAATAAGGGCCAATACCTCTGGATAATAAGATAACCTGGGAATTAAAGCATGTCCTAGAACTCATTTTGTAGTAATTAGGCTGTGTTGGCTGGACTAGCCCAGATAACAAGTACTAATCAATGTACACAAATGCAGATTAGAGCAATTCTGGGATTATCCATGGGAACCTTGAGAGATCACTGAGATCATTAAGTTCAAACACAGATTTGATTTCCTTAGCCACTTACATAATTTATCGAGTGCACTGTGAGGGCTGGGTTTAAGTGGCAAGCTGCATCTTGTTGAATCTTCAAGGTACACTTACGATCATGGGACAGGAATTATGGGTGTGGTTGTTTGGTGCTCTATATTGACAACAAGAAGAAAGGCAAAAAGTCAGAGATCTAGAAGTATGCCTGTGATTCTGTATTTTTTAAATCTAGACCTGCATCTTTGATTCAGGCTGTCTATTTCTGTTCTGAGGGGGGAAGTGATACAAAGAAGAGAGGGCTTTGGAACAGAGCTGAGTGGGATTTAAATCAGGGCTCTGACATTTTACTATCACACAACTGGGGGGAAGTGAGCTCCGTGCTTCATTTTTCTAACCTGACAAATTGAGACACTACTACTGACCTTTCAGGCTTATTAAAAGCTTTGACCTAACATTTGTAATATGTCTAGCACAGTGCCTGGCACTTAGTGGTCAGTTAATGAATGAAAAGTGTCATGATCATTTCCTTTCTTATTCCCATCTGTTGTTTTAATTGAAGCAGCAGGGCATGAGAGGTGTCAGAAGGACAATTTTGCTAGCACCAGAGAGGTAGGAGCCAGTGGCAGGGTAGACTCTATAAAGAAAATGGGGGCCAAGCACGGTGGCTCACGCCTGTAATCCGAGCACTTTGGGAGGTTGAGTCAGGTGGATCACTTGAGGTTAGGCATTCAAGAGCAGCCTAGTTAACAGGCTGAAACCCCGTCTCTGCTTAAAAAAAAAACAACAACAAAAATTAATTGGCTGTAGTGGTGCATGCCTGTAATCCCAGCTACTCAGGAGGCTGATTTAGGAGAACTGCTTGAATCTGGGAGGCAGAGGCTGCAGTGAGCCGAGATTGTGCCACTGCACTATAGCCTGGGTGACAGAGAGAGACCCTGTCTCAAAAAAAAAAAAAAGAATGAAAGAAAGAAGAAAGATGAAAGAAAGAAAGAAAGAAAGAAAGAAAGAAAGAAAGAAAGAAAGAAAAAAGAAAGAAAGAAGAAAGAAAGAAAGAAGAAAGATGAAAGAAAGAAAGAAAGAAAGAAAGAAAGAAAGAAAGAAAGAAAGAAAGAAAGAAAGAAAGAAAGAAAGAAAGAAAGAAAGGAAGGAAGGAAGGAAGGAAGGAAGGAAGGAAGGAAGGAAGGAAGGAAGGAAGGAAGGAAGGAAAAGAAAAGAAAAGAAAAGAAGAGAAAGAGGAAGAAAAAAGAGAGAGAAGGGCCCAGCAGCTGAGAGATTCAGAGTACATGGACATTGGCCCAGCCTAGTTTGGCAGTCAAGAGAGCTGGGTTTTAGTCCAGATTCTGCTGCTGACCTCCGGGTGACCTAGGGAAAATTATTTGTCTCAGTTTCTCAACCAGTAAAATGTAGGTGTTGAACTAAATTTATGTTCTCCATCAGCTTTCTGAGAACTAATGCTAGTCTCTGACCAGGTTTTCACTGATGTACATCAGACTAAGTAAACTAAGAACAGTATAGGCAGTTTCTTTACAATACTAAACTAATTACATTCAAAGGATTGTTTTTAATCTGAGATTGTGTCCATTCTGACTTTTTAGTGTTATAATGCCCTTTCTTAAAAAAAGAAATGATGGCAATAGTTGATGGCAACTGCATCTTGGCAAGATACAGAAAGCAAGCAACCTTATAACTACCCCAAAGTTGTTTGTTTTTTTAACTTATTGGACCATAAAATCCCCAGACTTGGGACCCACAGAGCTAGATGGTATCAAGTGCCTCTTAGCCGTAAAACCCCTGGCCCCTTGGAGATCACTGATAATATTTTTGCTCTTAGGTTGTTTGTTGAAATGAGAATTTTATCCAAGACAACCTACAGAAGGAGTTGTAATTCAGGGAGGTATAGTCTGAGAAAGGGAAGTTGAGGAGCTTGTGTGTCAGCAAAGGGGCACTGACCTTGATAAGCAGAGAGAGATCTGGAGATCTTGAAACAAGACCTGTCCGTCATGCTTGAACTCCCATTTGGAGGTGGAGATAGCTTGAGATCATCTAGCCCAATGGTTCTCAAGTCTGGGGATTTTTTGGTTCAATGCATGAAAAATAAAAACAAAAAAACAAAACAAAAAAAACCTTGAGCAGTCATAGATAGGATTGCTCACTTAAATTTTTTTTTATTTTGTCAAGATTCAGTTGTCCTCTACTATGGCCATGATTTCTTAAAAGAAAGGACGTTATTACACCAAAAAGTGAGGAATAACATAATCTCAGAATAAAAGACAATTCTTTGAATGCACTCAGGTTAGTGATAGGAAAACCCACAGCTAATAGAAGGAACTCCATCGGGTGTAGACACAGTATGGTGTCCAGATGATAGGTGGGCAGGTGGCCCTGGAGGGCCCAGGCAAGCAGCCTGCATTACAGCAGTCCAGCCAGAGACAGAAAACTCTGCTGCTGAGTCAGTGGGGGTGGAGGCGAGGGGAACAGCAGGCACCCAGGGAAAGCAACTGTGGCTAAGCCAGCAGGCAGGCCGAGGGCCTGAACAAGAAAGATTTGGCAGCTGGACATTATCTCAATAAGGACGGGGGTTCAAGAATACCCTGTTGGTCCTGGAGAGGGGGAGACTGATGGCTGGTAAGAATAATAAGAAAGGGCCCATTCCAAAAGAACTGTGAACAAAATCCTGGTTAGCAGGCTGATAAATCAGGCACAGAGGTAAGAGACTAAGAAGCAGTTACTCAAACTGGGAAACAAGATGAGGTTCCAGAGTAGAAATGGAATGCGAGATCAGAGTGGAGCTGAGCTTCTCAACTCGGCCTGCTCCCGGGGCTCAAAACTTTGGTCCACATATTTGAATCATCACTGTCCATGTTCAGCCACTGGATTCTCCTATAATTGTCATGGGGTTGGTCCTAGGCTACAGCGGTTTTTTTTTTAAAGCTCTACCAGATCACTTTGGAAGGCTGAGGGAGATGGATCACTTGAGCCCAAGAGTTCAAGACCAGCCTGGGCAACAGGGGAAACCCTGTCTCTACAAAAAATACAAAAATTAACTGGCCCTGGTGGTGTGTACCTGTAGTCCCAGCTACCACAGAGCCTGGGGTGGGAGGCTTGCTTGAGCCCAGGAGATAGAGGCTGCAGTGAGCCAAGATCGAGCCACTGCACTACAACCTGGGTTACAGAGCAAGCAAGACCCTGTTTCAAAAAAACAAAGGCTCCATCAGGTGATGTTAATGCACAGCCAGGGTTGGGAGCCCCTGGGCTACTCAAAGCCTCTGTTGGAGGTGGGGTTGGGGGTAAAGTCTATAGCAGAGCCAGGGTCTGGTTGGGTCTACAGGTGAAAACCGAAAGCTCCAACTGTGGGGAAAATAACATGAAAGAGAAGAGAGCAGGGCGGAGGGTGCCAAGCAAATATGCAGAAGTTGCCCCATGGCTGGCTGAACAGGAGCTCAGGGAAAAGCTAACTTGCTGAAAAATTTTCAGAGAGGTCTTTGCTATTCACCGGTATAAGCTAACACTCCCGTTGGGGAGCACTGGCTTAGCAAATATAGCTTTGTGTGTGTTAATTGCTTCAGTAGATGTAAGAAGCATGACAGGTATTCACTCAAGCAGAAAGAGCAGAATTTCTCAGATATCTTCCACTCATTTTATTCAAAATTGAAAGAATAGTCTGCCGTCAGCTGGGGCACTTTGCTCTGCACAGGAAACCAAAACCTTCATCACCCCCTGAAGGTCTTAAGCTGGAAACCTCAAGAAAGAAGCATGACATGGACTGCTCTGCATATGGTCATTTCCACTATTAGAAACCCCAATGTTAAATTTCGCTTTGAAACCATAGCAATGAAAAGGCCTGATTGACTTTTTTTTTTTTTTTTTTTTTCGCTTTGGTAGTTTTCTAAGCAAAGAAAAAACACCCAAAGACCATTAGAAGAGCTTGAGACACTTGGTGGGAGACATATGATAGTGAATAATAAAAATAACAGCAACAGTGACTAGATTTGCCAGGTGCTTACTGCCTTAGTCTGTTCAGACTGTGATAACAAAATACTATGGACTGGGTGGCTTAAACAACAGAGACTTAGTTCTCACAGTTCTGGAGTTCAAAGTGCCAGCTGATTTGGTTTCTGGTGAGGGGTCTCTTCTTGGCTTATAGATGGCTGTCTTTTCCCTGTGTCTTCACATGGAGAGGGAGGGAGGGATGGAGAGAGAGAGAGGAGTGTGTATGAGAGAGAGAGATGGAGGGAGAAAAAAAAGAGAGGGAGAGAGGTGAGGAGAGAGAAAGAAAAAGTGGTCTTTTCTAAGGACACTAATCCCATCAGATCGAGGTGGCACTCTTATAACCCCACTTAACCTTTTTTACTTCCTAATAGGATAAAATCTCCGAATTCAGTCAACACTGGGAGTTAGGGAATCAACATCAGAATTTTGGTGGGACGTAATTCAGTCCATAGCTCTTACTATATGCTTGCATTGTTTTAAGAACTTTGTAGATGTTAGATAGTTTAATCCTCACAATCCTATGAGGAAGGTACTCTAATTATCCCCATTTTACAAAAGGGGAAACTGAGACTCAAGAGGTTAACAACCTGCCCAATGTCACATAGCTGTAATTAATCTCTTTGAAGTATCGAGTATACCAAGAAATGACCAGACTGGAGGTGCTGCTGATACTTTCTGTAATCCTTACAGAATAAGTCCTCTTGGCTGTGTCAAGTTACCTGAGGACTTTGAACAGCTAATAAGCTCTGACACCCATGATTAGGAGAGCTATATTGGAAATATTCAGTATTTATATCCTGTCTCTTCACAATGAACTGAAAGCTCAATTCAAATGCACAGTCTCATATTCGTTTGTAATACTATATGACTACTATAGAAAGTTGGATCCAGGAGCTTGGAAAGTGACAGAGACTATTAGAGAAGAGGTGGTGTTGAAATCTCGAGTCTTGAAGGATAAATGTCAGTTGACCAGAAAGCCCTGCAGGAAGGGCCTTCCAGGCTTGTGCTGGGAGGACATAGTGACATTAGAAGCTATCGTCCACAAGGGGTATTGCAAGGGGTTCCAAGTAGCTGGGCTAAAGGGGGCAGGTTGGGGAACCGCAGCAAGACAGAACCTAAAGTCTTATTTGGGAAAGGGGCCAAAGCCCAAGACATGCAGAGCTTTCTTTGCCTTTCTGAGAAATGCTGCCTGCAGGACTGTAAGCCCAGGAACAACATGACAAGATTTGTATCTCTGAAGGATAATGGTAGGAAGGCCAGAAATTTGAATCAGCAGGTTGAAGACTGGGAATTACTATTGTAGATCTGAACAGAAATGCTGGGAACCTGAACTCAAGCATCAAGTATGGAGATGGAGAAGTCACAGTGCAGTCTCGATATTTATAATCAAAACTTAAGAGGTAAATCCAGTGGTACAGTACCAGAAAATAACAACTGAAATTTGCTCTGCATTATCCGGTTATATGTAAATACAACCTCTTGAAAAACATTAAGCAATTATTTTCCCTACTAGCTTATGATAGATACTCTTTAGATATTTTTCTTTATCAAAAATTATTCAATTAGGACTGGTTACGGTGGCTCACGCCTGTAATCCCAGCATTTTTGGAGGCCAAGGCGGGCGGATCACCTGAGGTCAGGAGTTTGAGACCAGTCTGGCCAACATGGTGAAACCCAGTCTCTACTAAAATTACAAAACATTAGCCTGGCGCTATGGTGGGTGCTTGTAATCCCAGCTACTCAGGAGGCTGAGGCAGCAGAATCGTTTGAACCTGGAAGGTGGAGGTTGCAGTGAGCCAAGATCGCATCATTGTACTCCAGCCTGGGCAACAGAGTGAGACTCCATCTCAAACAAAACAAAACAAAACAAAACAAAACAACCATACAATTAGATTGTTCTTCACATGCAGAGCTCTCCAGTTGCCAATGTGAACTGACCATAGTTACTGGATTGTTGAGTAGTTTGCCTCCTATTATATTTGAGATTCATGTATGCATTTCTTTAGACTTTTCTTAGTTCCATTACTGTTGTAAGAAACAGGCCAGTAGAGATCAACAGTCAAAGCCATCTCTAATTCTGTAGCAGCCTGAATCTATCTTCACCAGCTCCCCATTCCTCCCTCCTATCTTTCTCTAGCTGCTTTTAGGGACATTCTCTACTTTTCTTTTCTGGATTTGGGATTAATAATTCTCTTACCTCCTTAGTTTGGTTGAGATAAGTTTGGAAATTTCAAAAGCAACTTGACAGAGGACAGATTTCTTGTCGTATATCAATAAGAAGTAGCCACATAGCTTTCCTTATGTAAGGCATAGCTTCCAGAATTTAATATCAAAATATTTTGGCTTCCTGGAAGAATGACTGTGCTATCATCTCTCTCAACATGTGACTGGCTACACTTTTTACTTAGGTTATCGAGAAGCTCATAGACAAATTTTGCACTCACTGTAACAAATGTTAGAGCTTACTCTGGTTTTCTATACTCCAATTTCCCCTTTCCTTCAGTCCCTTTTTAAAAATTTGTTTTTTAAAGCTTATGATGTGTTATCTTAAATCCTTTCAGAGAAGTGGGCTATGGGTAAATTCTCTATAATAAATTCTTACCAGCTGAACTCACAGTGCACATTGACTTGCCTGCCTGAAACGAGTTATCGGGCACCATTCCTTGCCTTACAGTCTTTCAGGTTCCTGTCTGGTTCAGTCTGCCTATGGTACATTCACTATAAAAGCTTAAAGGTGTGTCCACTGTGGTGCAGAAACTTGGCCATAACCAGGGCTTGTGGGTCCTTGGAGGTGGCAGCCTCTCCCTCTTGACCTTGCCTTAGTGCCCCTCTCAGCCAGTTGAAGGTGCCTCTGCCCCCTGCTCTAAGCCCACGTAACGGCTCCATCTCTTAGTTCCCATTTCCATCCTAAAAGATCTCTCTAGTTCTTTGCTTGTCTTTTAGAACTGGGCTTCCTCTGAGCCCAGTGAATCCTCAAACCTTTCCAGACCGGGTTACTTAGATCTTGCCTTTCCTCACTAAGTGTTACATTAAAACCAGCACATATTATGAACTTATCACATGCCTGGAATTGTGCTAAGTGCTTCTGATACACTATGCTATTTAATTCATACTGCAGGCATGGGAACTTAGAAATATTATAATTCACATTTTCAAAGAAAAACCTGAAACTCGGAGAGGTTAAGTAGCCTATTTAAGAACACATCACTAAGTCAGTTTGAATTCAAGCCAGAAGTTGAACTGGGGTTTAAACCAAGGCAGTCTGATTCTTGTGTGCCTACTTCTAAGCCTCACGGAATTCTTTACTCTCAGGTACATGCCATGCCAAGGAGTGAGCATAGCGAATTCCGATCCTCACCGCTTGGTAATGTCAGTATACCATCAGCTTCCTGAAACAGTAACAGGGAAGAGATGGGTTGCTTTCTCATTCGCCTATGTCTAAATTACTTTTGATTATTTTGTCATTATTGACTTGAGTACAGACGGAATTTTTTGTGATGAAATTATCTTATGCACACTTTTTCTGATAATTTCCATGCTTATTATGAGGCCCAATTTTGTGTGTTTATATTTTCAGGTTACCAAAAATAATTCCTTACAAATGAGAATTCATGCCCGCAAAAAGTGGTGAATGAAACTTGGTTTTTGCCTGGAAGAACTAACAGCCATTCCTCTCCATGCACTGCAGACTTTCCCATTAGAAGCAACATATATAAAATGTTCAGAAATAAGTAAGAACCATATTTATTACGCAGGAAGAAATATGCCTCAATGGCAATGGTGATCACATTTAGAACATTTCAAATTTTGCTATTGTCTATTCTACCAGGATTGAGTCTCCGTATACTCTGAGAGAAATGTTTAATGTTAATAGAAAGAACATCACACTCTGGAAGAAGGAAAGGGATTTCTCGTGCTGAATCTGTATCAAGTTATACTGTTCTGAGTACATACTCGGTGATTTTAACCAAATGAAAATAACATGCAGCCTTACCTATCTTATATCCTATCATTCTTTTCTCTCTCTCTCTCTCTCTCTGTCTCTCTCTCTCTCATATACACATGCACACACATGCACAGAGAAATCCTTAGCTCACAACAGACAGACATCTCTGAATGGGTTAAAAATAAACACAAGGCCTCGAAAGAAAGGCAGAAACAGTAATGACAGTTTTGAAATTTCCAGTACCTGTTGTGACAGGAATAACAAATTAATTGGGACTATAACGGATTCTTTGTAAAGGTGAAGTAAACACACTTGACTGTATATTTTTCACCATCAGTTAAGTCTCAATTGGTTCTAAAAATAAACAGAAGACATTGAACAGTTTTAATGGATTCTGACACCTAGGTATTATGCTGTCACTCCAGTATAAATGAATCATAACTTTGGACTGCACATAGGAATTACTACACATTTGGAGAAAATTTATGGTGCACCAAGCTTTGAATCATGATGTGATATCAAAACTAAAGTCAAAAGAGGAAAAAAGCTGGGCATAAATTATTATACTCAAGATCTTATGTATCTATCCATGCAACAGGTAAAGGTTAGAGGATTTAGAAATACTGCCAATAATTATCATGAGGGCTGAAACAAATTTATCCTTCTGAAAGTGGTTTGTAGTAAAAAGAAAAAAAAAAGAAATCCAGCAGAAGGCCACTCCTGTACACATGACAGAGATGTTGAATTTCTTCTTTGTGTGCATGTCCTTCTGTCCAACTAGACTGAAATCCTCCTGAGGGCATAAGCATTGCTATGATTTGAGAGGCCATGCATTTTGATTTTCAGTAAAGAAACCAGTCATTGGTTCAGTTAACTTACGGAATTGACTATGTTAATAACCACAACCAGCCAAGCACATTGTTTCCAGTCACATAGACAAAAATCTGAACTTCTTACTTTTTGAATGTAGGTTGGCATGGTCTAGACATTGCCTTGAAGTTTGTGACTAATCAGAAGGAAGACTATGGGAGGATATGCCCTTGTGAAAAAAGAAATCTGTGAATTAATAACAATGTTTTGAGACTTTGTATGTTTCATGGGAATGTGTTAAATGTTTATGTATTTATTTGATTGAAATATCAGGTTTTAAACAGAATCATGCCTGAAAAGATTAGATGCAGACATCAGGAGAACACTTTTTTAAAGTGCTTCTATTGCAAAACAGAAATAATAATACTGCATGTTTATACAACATTTGACATTTTTCAAAGCATTTTCATAAATAGTACTTTATGCTACCTTTTACAAAGTAAAAAGCCTGGCTTATTACTCCATTTTACAGACAAAGGAATGGAGACAGATGACCTCAATCAGTGAAGAAGCAGATATTAGAGTGATGGTCTTTTGCTTGTTTGACCAGTCTTCTTTCTAGATGTTTGCTTGTTTTTCTGTTGGCTAAATAGGCAAAATCTAACATTCGTGTAGTGCTGCCTATTACAGTTGGACAGCAGGGCAGGTACACTTATCCTCACTTTATAGAGGAGAAGACTAATGACCTGAGAGGTAAAGTGAATTGTCTGTGGTTGCACAGCTAGTAAATGGTGGGATTCACAGACAGAACCTCTTGCTCTTCCCAAGAGCCTTCTTCATGTGCGTTGGCCACGAAAATCTGGCATATTAAACAATCCTGCTCCCCTTCCTCCTATTCAGCTCCCTGCATTCTCATGACTCCAAATAAACCTGTCTGTTAACTCATTGGGTTTGTTGATTTTCTCTGACAGACGTAACTTGCAACAACTGAGGCCCTACATCCTGTGAAATAGGGTTGAAGGCTAATCAGAGATAACCGTATGCAGCTGGTTTATAAGCTGATTCTTTCCCATGTGTGAAGAAAAGAATTGCAATGGGTATTCTCATCTTTTCATGAGAAATCTATTAATTATCAAACACATACCAGACGATAGGAGACTCAGAGTAGCTGTCTTTAAGTTAAAAATCCATGCATCTTTAAGGCAAGTGGCCAGTTGGGGTCCTAGCTAGGAGTCCGGGGACAAGGCAAACACCATATAGGGAGGTAGGGGTGTTTGGGTAGCCTGTGAAGAAATGCGGGTGGGATAGAGAAACTGAGGGTAGAACGGGCTAGAAAGAGGCAGAATGGAGGCCCTCATAGGTCACCAGGCCAGGCCCTAAGAACTTCTCCTCACCATCTTGGCCACGGACACAGGTTGATCCCTATGACAGTCTTGATGGTCGTTGACTTTTCTATTCCAGCCTGCCATTTTGATACGAGCATCCTAAAATGGCCATTACACATTTGCAATGTTCACTTTAGCTTCTTCTAGGTTTAATCCATCCCTTGTGGCTACTTGTACAGTTTCAGTTTCTATGCAAGGCTCTCTACATTGACCTTGCACAGTTATAAATGTTTTAACATCCATAAAAAAAATAAAAATGTACGCTCCCATAAAGAGCAGCAAACAGAAAAACAGTAAGTAGTAGGAAGATTTGAGGCCGTGCACCACTAGTCTCCATAAGGCCGGCATTACTACGAGCTTCCATTGCATCCCTGAATTTAATGGCTGTGAATACGGTTATCGCAGGCTTTTTAGAGGGCATTATATTAGTGTGACCGTCGGTAAGTACCAACTTCACGTTTTTATTTTCACTGCAAAGGAGGTCGTTTCCTATGTTCCTTTAGAAGGGGAAACAGGGCTTTGCAGCTTTTTAACCTCCTGGAAAATAAACTGCAGCTGCCAGTGTTCACATTCACCCGCTTCCTAGGCTTTTGAAGCTTTACTCCTGTTAGGAAAATGGGCTGTTTATGCTCAAACTGAAGTTTCCTGGTGTTTTGTTTTTAAGATTAAAAAACACTGGAGAGTGAAAACAAAGCTTTTAAAGCTTCATAAAAGGTGGGGAGTTCACTCCTTTCTGTTTCTCAGGGTTATAAACAGGGGTCCAGAAAAAGCTCCATCTCAGAGCTGAGAGACCAACCAGACATTTAAAGGGGTAGCACCTTAACTTGTCAATTTTGAGAATACCAAATGATCCTGGAGGTTTTTTATTCCTTTAATCAGCTGTAATTTTCAGCTCTGATGCTGTCTGACAGGCTTCATCTCAACCCCCGTGCTACACTGCTCCTCTGGCTTCAACACTGCGAGATACAAATAAGGGGGAGGGGATCTGGAACATGAACTGACAGCATAAATTGGATGGGCTCTCACCTACCTATTGGGATTGGTGCCCCAGTTTGGAGGGTCTGAAGGGGAAGAGTTTGAAAGAATGCCCACGTCATGGAGGAGGGTCAGGTGCTAAGACTTTTTATATTTTTTTCTTTTTCTTTCTTATACCTTTTTTCCTTCCCTTCTTCTTCCATTCTCTTTCCCTCTCTCCCTCTTTTCTGTCTCTTCCTCCTCCTCTCTCTCTCTCTCCCCGCTCTCCAGTTTTAAACCCAGTTATCTCCTTCGTATCCTCCTTTGGATAATAGGCATGCACACTTTGCATCCAGGAGAAAATATAATAGGTGCACACACACACACGCATGCATATGTACACACACAGAGACGCACACACATACACTCACAGAGGCACTTATATCTCACGCATTGAACAACAACAATAATATAGTAGTAGCTGTTACTTATTGAGGGCTATGTGCCGGTCACTATGGTCTGTGCATTATCTCAATTAATCCTCAAATCATCTCTGCGAGGCTCATTGTAGAGATCAGGAAGCTGATCTAAGTTACAGCTAGGAATCAAAAAGAGCTCAATCTCAGAGGCCATAGGCCTCCAGGTCAAAATGTCCCTGCTTTCAGTTTCTCTTTATCTCAGTCATATCTACCATCTGTAATCCTCTCTCAACACTGACTGTCAGCAGTGGAAGTTTTAGGAGGAGTCACACAGGGACCAGTAGCCCCTGCTGGGGTTGTGTTTCAGGTGTGAGGACCAGCGTTGCTCACACTCAGGTCCAAAAGGCTCCTCTTCATTCCTGCATCTTCTTCCAGGTGGGTATTGGTGAGGGGGATACAAACTGTGGCCTTGGGCTAAGAGTGTGGGAACAGAGGGACTGCCTTTCCATCAGGGATGCCAATGCACGGGAGGAGGGGTGGTTCTGGGCATTTTTTTCCTGATCTTGCAGCCTGGGAGGCATCACCCCATGTTTTCTGGGCTGCCTGTCAAATAATAGGAAGACCTGCTTACATCAGTTTGAGACCCTAGTGCCAGTGTGCCCCCATTTTCCATACACATAATGCAAGACTATCTTTTCCCCAGCATCTCCCCTTGAATAAGGATTGAGGCCTTTTCCGGGGAAGATATACTAGCCTTAAACATATAATACACATGCCCTTAATTGCTTCAAGGTCATTTTCAGGAATTCTCATATGTTTGAATAATTAGCTTTAGAAGTGTACGTTGCATTTCTACCTTAGTGGATAGAATAGAAAAATAAATTGCTTCCTGTTTGGAAAGATGATGGAAAATACTAAGATAAAACTAATGTTAATAATGAAATTATTTTATGTATATATGGATAGCATATTCCTATTTGATGTAATTTTGTTATTCTATAGTTATAAGCCACATTCTATTTCATAGGTAGGTGCATAAGTATCCTAGGCAGAATGAAATGATGATGTGAAAATCATACTTTTTAAATCATGTATGTCTAAATGTGGGACATGTCCAGTGATCTTTCTCCCCAGTCTTCTTTCCCATTCTCCTCCACCTAAACATCACAAAATGAACAAAAAACAAGGAATTGATTAGCATTTCTGTAAGATGTTTTCTTGGTTAAGTTTGAACTTGAACAACTTGAGCATAGAGGTCACTTGATTCCAAAATGCATGTATTCATATGTGTCACATATGGTGTTTTTTCTACTTGTTAAAAACATATATGTACTTTTTAAAAAATCTCACAGTATGGCACAATCTGCTACTCTTCATTCAGGGGTAATTTCTTACTGGGGAGATCTCCCCCCTCAACATTACAGTTCATGGTCATTACTGACTTGTTCAATCAAATCTAATATAATAGTTAGCATGGAAGACTCAATCCTTTTGCTCTTTGTTTAGCGTTTTTAGTTTTAAATAATGCTTTCTCTTTTAGCGACCAAGCAGTGTCACAGATGAAAAATATTACCTTGAAGAAGTAAAATACTTAAGTGGATTTTTAGGGTCTTAAACTCATAAAACCCCTGTGAAATCACGTGTAGGTGAAACCATCACACACCATGAAGAGAATTATGCTCTGGTATGATGGTAATTTACCACCACCCTAAATAGCTGGTTGTACTTGTAACCCTCGTGTCAGGATTAGAATCCTTTAAATAATGGCCGTGTTTATGGTTCTAATTTGGTTTGCAATTGCTTCTCCTAAAAACCATAAGCCAGAAAAGTGCTTATTTTACGGACCACAATATAGCCTTCGTGAAGACTATTTTAAAATTACTCTGGTGTCCTACAAACTTCAAGATCTTTTGTTTTCATAAATTATGAAAGGGAAATGTCACAAGCAGTCATCGCTGTGGTGCCCTGGCTCTGCTGACAGCTGTATGATGCACACTCAGTGCGGCAGGTTGGGAGCTGAGAGTTTCATCAATAAATATGACTCTGATCGCTTCATGTCGACGGTCAAGGTAATGGCGTTTTAGTATCTTGGAAACATGCACCACTCCCAGTCACATGCAGACTGGAGAGTTGAAATCCATAGTGCGGAGCTCATCTCATTCTTTCTTCTTGACAGAAATTCCACTTTTTATCTTTCTCACAATTCCTGATGATAATCTGTTTTTGATACAGTCATATTTCTTACTTGTATTTTACCACCACATAAGGCTGCACGTATACTGTACGTAGCATGTGGAAATCGGGGTTGAAACTAATACTGTATGTTACATTAGAAAGAATATTTCACCTCTCAACCTGTTCCAGCGCGGACATGATCACTGCTTCCCTGGATCCCTAAAGATGATTAAAACAATGTTTTAAAATATAAGAAAAGCAAACAACAGGCGCTCCAGGGACACTAATCCTCCATATAGGAAGAATCATGTAGAATAAATCTCAAGGGCATTTTTAAAAAGAAATCAATATTAAAACATTTTGTGTGTGAATTAATTTAAAAATAAACTGTAGCTTTCCTTAGTATCCAAGCTGCCCTACTTTACCCATTTTTCATTTGCCTTTACCCTTCATCTGCAGATATCACCTCTACCATGAAGGATATTTTCCATAGATGTTAGATGCAAATGTCATACATAACTGGCCTTTAAATTCATAGTTTTATTTATTTTAAAAATATACTTGTATATGTTTGCTTCTTTTACAATCTGGTACTATAGCACAATATATAAAAGTGATACTTAAAAAAAGGAATGTTTGCAACCTTTGTGAAAACAGATTAAACATACTATAATTATTATTGAGATCTACATATCCATGGTAACTTTGGATGTCTTTATTTTTAGCCTGTTCTTCTTGGTATGAAGCAGTTCTTTATAGTCACTTATTTTTCCATAAATCCTCTGCTTGGAAAAATTTTAAAGTTAACATGAAATACCTAGGTTTAAAATGTCACCCAAAAAATTAAGTTTATATCTCTATACCACTAAATTTTTGCCATTTTCCAGTGTTGACTTATTTTAAAAAATATCTACAGTCACCTTGACAGAATTTTCAGACTTTGGAATATAATTTGACTGTGAATGTTTCCTCAAACCACAAAACACAGAAAGGCAAGAAATCTAAAAAATCCTTGCATCTGGGAAAACTCAGGGTGGTAAGTAGGTTAACATGTTACTGAAACTATAGGGAGATACAGTTTTTGACATATGAATGTTACGAACAAGGTCTTGCAGACATTTAAGCTGTATTTTTTACCCTTTTGAATCTACTTTTACACTGACTATAATTGAAATAATGTTAAAGTGTTACCAAAAGAATTTTCAGCAAAAATGTTGAAAGGAACCAATTTATGTGTAAAAAGATCAAGAAAGACAAGCTAATTTTTAAAAAGCCCTATGCTTCCAGCATTAATATCTGATCTCTGCAAAATTCATTTTATACTTATAATGACTTTCTCTTTTCATAAAGAAAATGCTTTTTTTCCCTCGTTTATTGACCAAACTGTGATGAGAAAATAAGAAATTTAATGCCAGTGGATTATTCTTACTTCTTTTTTTTTCTGAAAACCTGGGAAAGAATTGGCTCCAATTAATGCCGAGAACACTTTATTTGTGTGAAAGTATAACATGGTTAATAAAATGTTAGCTATGAATAAAAATGTAAGTACAGTGAAATGCAAATGTAGGCATGGCTAATGTGCAATACTGTATACCCATGTTGATTTCTTTAGTGGCAAAAATATCTATGATGCACTCAGTAAATTAAATTATATCAGAATGTGTTCTTTAGGAGGTTTCAGAAGCTCAAGATTTCAGACTTTAATGCCTGCACACAAACTGACTTTAGAAAGCAAAGATTTGAAACGGATAAAGCAACATTTTGCCTAAAGTTCATTCATCAAAGGGCTGCATATTTTGAAAAGGGTAAAAGTACTACTAAACCCATCAGGGATAAGTAAAGGCTATATACTATAGATTATTTTAATCCCCTAGCTAGATATAAAAGGGATAATTACATATTTGTGGTTGAAGCCATGTGGTGGAAAAATCAATACAACTTTTTTGTATGACACTTCATTAGTGTGAAAAATTTTAAAAGCTGAGAAGAACTGCCTTGCAATTAAATGCCTCTGCTACTTCGGCTCCAGTAATGGGTTTGTATTATTATCTAGTTTATTTGAAATAGTGGTTGCACTATAGAAGTAATTGGAAAACATTGATTATGCACTTGTATCTGGAAAGCCTGGCAAATCATTACAGGGCCCGGCAACAGTTAGTTAGCCTTACTAATGAAGCACTAATTGCTCTAAGTAGGTTAACATGTTAGTGAAACTATAGGGAGATAATAGTTTAGAAAATCCTGAGGTATTTTGCCAAACACGCGTTTTCATTTAATATTCCAGAGATTTACGCCATGTGAGTATTTTTTCCCTGTTGTTTTGTTTTGTTTTGTTTTGTTTATGAAGCTGTCTTGGAAAATAAAAAGAGTAGCTTAAATGTAGTTCCCACAATCATTTGGCTTAAAATGACTCTGTTTCCTTTTATGGTCCCTTCTTATTAACTGAACCTCTTTTAGCAAATGGAACTAAGCCATTTTCAGCATGGTTTCCTTGAGCAGGTTTTTGGGTCCTTCAGTTCAGAAACTTCTGACATTTTTATCTTGGTTCACTCTCCCAGTTCAAGGGCTTCATGAGCCAATCCATGCTATATCTTCCTGCTGTTGAGTCATGATCCCATTGTCCTATGTGCATAAAAACTATACTTTTAAAACTATCATTTTCACTTTAAATTAATTTAATTTGTGGAAATTAATAGGTCTTTATTAATAGAAAAAGAGTACCAATATATCCCCCACTGCCATTTGTGAAATTTTTAGAAGGAAAAAAAAAATCAGAATTAGAGAAATTCTTGCTTATACGCACCAGGAGACAAAATCAAGAATGTTCACAGCACCATTGTCTGTAATAATAGCAAACGAACAAGCCAACACACCAGAGCCCACTCAATGCCCATTGACAAGGTAATGGACAAATAATTATCTTCTGTTCACAGAATGGAGTATTATATAGTAGAGAAAATGAAGGAGACATAAAAACGTACGTTCTGAATGAATCTCAGAGAAATAATGTGAAATGAGAAAAGCAAGTTTTAAAAGACCACATAGGATATGGTACTACTTTATAAAGCCTCAAAACAAACCAAACTAAACAATTGTAGTTATATACACATATATAGCAAATTTATTTTTTAAAGTCTATAAAATAGTATAAATAGAAAATGCAGGATAAAATTACCTCAAGAGCTGGAATGGAGGCACAGTGGAGGTGTCAAAGGCTTTGGTGGTGTCGTAGTTTTGAATTGGGTGGAAATTCACACTGTTCATTTTAATATTATGCTTTGTAATTCAAATTCATGTTGCAAATAGTCTTTTGTACATAACAATAAAAATGTTTTAAAGAATCAGTACCATCCACTCCTTAAAAAAAAAGTACATCATCTTGTCCAGTCAAATGATCAAGTCTTACCCCTTTGGTGTTCTAAAGAAATCAGAGAAAAAATGCTGCCATTTTGAAATTGCTATATATTTTTTGCCACTTATTGAAAATATCAATGTAAGAAACTAAAGAAAAAAATCATTTCTTTAATTAAAAAAGAAATCTACTTAGATTTTTAAAAATATAATAATTCACTCTTGTATGTTTACAGTGTATTCATAAGGATAGGTATATTTTTCTTTGTAAGACTTGGGTAACCCTTGTACCAATGACTGGGGAGTTCACATGGTTTACATCTGAGTAAAACATTTATCTTTTGGGACCATTAAGGAAACAACAGTAGTATTAGGATGGAAAAGGACAAATTTCCTATTCCTTTTTCAAAAAACATATTTATTTCTTATCTTGCAACATCTACCAATATAGAAGGCAATCAAATGCCACAGTCCCTGTAAGATGTCCAGCAAATTTTGGGGATCAGTGAGAGGGGAGATTAATTTTCTGTGTCTTGCTTCCCTTGCCTGGTTGCCTGGCTTCCTGTACCTAATGCAGAACTTGGCACACAGTAAGTGCCCAATACATACTTTTGAGTCAAGATTTTTTGTGAAACCAATTTCTAAGAAGATAGATATATTAAAATACGTTACTGATTTGAATGTCAAAAGTGAAAATTTACAAATAACGTGACAGTGGCTCACAGAAGAAAAGTTCAGTTACCCAAATCTCTGAAATAAGTGAGGAAACACTCCTCCAAAGCAAACCAGAGACCAGTGATGCTCTTGAGATTTTCTTTATATTTCTAATATATGATATGATTATATTATTTTGAGAAATGCAGCTCATGGAAAAAAATGCCCACAAAACTGTCAAAGGGTTGGAGGTTCAAAATATTTCCTTGATCTGTTAAAACAAAAAGCAAAGGAATTCTTTTCTTTTAGACCTAGGCCCTGAAATGTGTATTGTTGTGATAAATTAAATGATGCCTAGGGTTTGCTTCAAAACTACTCCCTGTGGAGTAGACAGGGCATTAGTGAGACCAGAATGACCATGAGCATGAGATGATATTCGTCAAAGCTGAATGATGAGTATACGTGGAGTTATTATGTTATTCTGTCTCTTTTATATACGTATTTTTTCCATAATAAAAAGATTAAAATGTGTGGGGCCAGATTTATCGAAATCCCATATGAAACTATTTTGTAAATGGTTAGTGCCTAGCCAACTACTCATACTCTCTCTTTGGGTTGGAAAAAATGTAAGATTCTCATTCTTGACACTAATTCTTCTGAAAAGATCCATTTGTTTATTTTCAAGTGGCATTAGTTGGTAGCAAACAGGTGCCCTTAGGTGATACCAATTGAAATGGAACTCTTAGCCTTCAATGGAGTTTGTATTTCCCTTAACATTGGTTTTACTTTTTTCTCTTGGAGTTATTGGAAGGATCTGGCTGGGGTGGGTGGTTGCAAAGAGAGGAGATTATTGTTTAAACGGGACCCTGTTTCTAGCCTTAAGTCAGACAAGAGTCATTCTGGTTGCATTCAACATTTCAAAGAAAAGTAATAGTGCTCTCAGAGAGCCGCTCTCTACAAAGCAGCTCATTATTGTAAATGTGGGGCATGTTTAGACTGCTAAGGAGAATCATAAAAGTACGGCCTGTACTGCAAGCTCCTTTTGCAGTAAGCATTGTCCTCAGGCCAGATAGGCTTCTGAGCAGCCCCAGCACCAACAGCCTGTGTGGAAAGCTCACCCGACGATACCGAAACGAGGGAAGTGGAGTTATGGAAGTATAAATGTGCATGGTGAACATTATCTGCAAGGTCTTTTATGTTAGGGAAATCATGACACCTGCCAATCTTTCAAATTCCAAAGGGTAAAGCATGAGGCCTAGTAGGCTGTCATTGAACATGACAAGCTTAATGCCAAGTTTATAACAGAAAAAGGGCAATCTTATTGTGGTTTATTCAGTTTTATGTTGCTGGTTCAGTAGGAAGGCATACTCTCTCTCTCTCTCTCTGTCTCTCTGTCTCTTTATAAATCTAATTTATAACATTTGAAATACCAAACAGATTCTTTACATATCTCCTGAGCCCCTGCTCCCCTTCACTACCCCCAGTGTCTCCTTTAGGGAACAACCCCTAAATCCTTCCAATTTAGCATGTTCGTGAGGCTAGACAATTGTTTTAGTTGAGCATTTCTTGCCGTTGTTATAGAGCTATTTCTAACTCCAAACATTTCCGTTTAATTACTGCTCAGACTGTTGCTCTATTTTCATCTAACCTGCCCCTCGCTTGAGCCCATTGGGCTGCAGAAAGAATTACTCCCCACGCTGTTCCTTAGCCCTTCTTGTTCAGATCTGTAATTGGCCCTGTGTTTTTGACTTTTTGCTAATAAGCAGCTTACTTTCTCTCCCCCTAGACTCAACCCACCACTTTTGTTTCATGAATTTTACAAAGGATTTTAATAGATGCTTTAGGCTATGCAAAATGTTATATGAAGGGAAGCATTAATGCAACAGCCTTGACACAAAGGACGTGTGAATGGCTGCTTATCATTACAGTCAGGTCTCAAAATTTTCATTAGGAGTTCTGGAGGACAAAAGAAGAAAAAAGTGCAGCTATATGAAGGAATATTAACCTATACTGTGTAACCAACTATAATTGCTTAGCATTTTACATTAGCTCTCTTCAGACACGGCCTCTCATTATTTTTACACATACATAATAACTCCTTATTACAGCGGTATAGTTCATGCCGATCCGCGGTGGATAAGGCTGTGTCAGCACTTCCCACATAAGACTCACTTTCCTGGGTTTAAAACAGCTGTAAAATTTACCTCCAGACCGAAGGTTGGTAATCAACTTTCCACCTGGAGAGAGAATTTTGTTTAAAGTTGAAGAAATTTAAAAAAAAAAAACCCAACACTTTCATTAAGAAAAAAGTTTGCTTGTTTTAAATTACCAACGAGAAATGAATGAACATGTGTAATACATTTTTGAATTTCTAAATGTGGATGTTTATTGAAATCTACTCTGAAATGTGCTTTTGATGATAAATATAAATAAATGAATTTTAAACAGCACCAAAATTAAATACTACATTCATAATAGACTTTATTGAAAATATTTATATTCCTAATAGGTTGCATTTCATCCAGTGGTGCTAGGAGCACTGCACATATTTTCAAGATGTATAATCCATAGTTTTCACTGGAAAATGAATAAAAATATTTATCAATTCCAAGTGTAAGAGCCCATGAAAAGTCATCCACTTATATAACAATATACAGGCTTTTAGAATTATTTTGAAATCCTGTTTCCTGAACGTCTCTGAGCAAACTGATTTTGACTAAGAGAGTAGGAACTCAGCAAAATACTGGTCTGTGACCGAAAAATTGGGGACCGTGTAAGAGTAGACGGTGGATTTGCTATATGAAAAGATGGGTCCATTTGTGGAAATTTAGGCTTCTGGCAGAAGTAATTCAGAGGATGATACTGCTAATTTTCATTAACTTTGCAAAGTACTCCACAGTTTTCTCAATTCCTAAGGTGCAAAAGTATTTGAGATCATGCTCAAACAATAATAAGAGACATATCAGCATTAACTGCTCCCCTAAATGTGCCCAATTCATTTGTCATGAAATGTCTGCATTTGTTTCTAAAGGAAATGAAAGCTACAAAATGGCCTATCACTTCTTGAAGTTATCGGAGAAAGTCTTCTAATAGGTGGATAAAAATTAAAATGGAAATTTTCCCTTATGTTGAAAAAAGCTTAGAATATCTTTAAAATTATTTCAACCATGCTGATTCTATAGCAAAAGCTGAAAATATATCATTCAACACATTATGTCTGTGAACAACAAATAAAATCTATCAAATATCAATGGGATAAGACAGATCTTGTTTTTTTATTCCTACTAAACTTCTAGTCTTTTCCTCTGCTTCTTTCACCCTTTTAACTCAAATGAGAAGGCCTATCTTAGCTATGTTTCTCAGACTTAGCTGATTCCCTGATACAACCCAAGGACTGCTAAAAAAGAAAAAAGAAATACTCATTTAAAAGTGCAAATCCACTTAGAGTAATATCAGATTCTATAAAGCAACTTATATTACTATCTCTTGAAGTGACAGCTTACAAAAGGTGGAAACATAGACTAAAAGTGGCTCTCAGCACAAAGATATTCATGTCTCATGGTTTTAGCGTAGTAAGGAAGTAGCACCTCTGTCCCTAAACTGTTGGAGTAAAGGGCTCCCGGCTGGCATTTGTGCGATGACTCTTCTGCGTTGGAAAAAGCTGCAACTTGTTAGTACAGTTCCAGTAAACAGAGCGCTAGCCTCACATAGCTAATTAGCTGTGGCCCCTGCTCGCCTGTGCTATGTAGTGACACTCTAATCAGAGATGATTGTCATCAGATATCACAGATGTCTCTCTTGCTGCTCAGCCCAGGCAGGCACCGGTGCAGTTTAGGGAAGGAAGCACTAAAAGCTGTTCAGAGACACCGGGTCTTTGGGTGCCTCAGCTGCTGGTTCCAGGCAGCTCGTCACTCCTGCCTACTGAGAGGAAGAACGCAGGGTTAGGCAAGGGGGGTATCATACCTGTCGGGTTTTCCAGGAGGCAGTGATGCAATCAGTTTGAAAACAGAGGTATCAGAACAAAAACATGTAACTGAAGCTACTCAGGACTTTTCTGAGCCACCTGGGATTCTTGGAGATGACAAATGCTAATTCTTCTAATTCATCACATATTTTTCAACTGGGTGTCTGAGAGGGCTAAAGGAACAGGGTTAAAAATTTACAAGCCACAGTCAAAGATGTGGTAAGGAAGATAAAGCAGCATGCAAAGAGGTGTGACTTGAGCCCTAAAGTGGGAATCTGATAACCCAATAATCCTCAACCTCTCTCTCTCATCTAGGCCTCTTGCTCCGCCCCACAGACTTAGAAACCCTCTATTCACTGGCCCTTCTACCTAGCACCCTGTTATCCCTCAGGAGTAACTGAACTTTGTCGCTGGGTTGCTGGTAATCCTTCTCTCTGAAGGACTTTCAGCTCATTTGACTTCTCTCATAAATAAAAATTGCCCTCCCCCCAACCCCACCGCCATTTCCAAACACCCACACCATGGCTTCTCCAGCATCCTCTCGGCTCCCCCAGCTGCTCTTTCTTGGGATCTGCCCAGGCTCTTCTTCCGTGTGTTGTCCTAACATTCGATGCTGAGAGTTCCATTCCCAGTCCTTGTTTAGGGTCCTTCTGAGCTACCATCTCCTGCATAACCTCATCCACACTTATCTCTTCTCCACCAAGCCCTCTCTTGACACACATAAATCTTCTTCCAGGGCTCTCCTAAGCTCCACATGTTTATCGAGCATTTTCTCCAACTATCCCAGGGACATCTTCTATTTAACTTGCCCCAAATTATAAATTCACCTGTGTCCCAGCCCTTCTCACTCTTAGGAACTCCCTCTAACCCAAGTCTTCCTTTGTATTTGCCAACTCTGAGAGGACTTCACTCTCCACTTGAGTTACCTAAGTCAAAAACCTGAAACCGGTCGGGCGCAGTGGTTCCCAGCACTTTGGGAGGCCGAGGCGGGAGGATCACGAGGTCAGGAGATTGAGACCATCCTGGCTAACATGGTGAAACCCTGTCTCTACTAAAAATATAAAAAATTAGCTGAGCGTGGTGGCGGGTGCCTGTAGTCCCAGCTACTCAGGAGGCTGAGGCAGGATAATGGCATGAACCCAGGAGGCGGAGCTTGCAGTGAGCCAAGATTGCGCCACTGCATTCCAACCTGAGTGACAGAGCAAGACTCCGTCTCACAAAAACAAACAAACAAACAAACAAAAACCCTGAAGCCACCCGGGACCCATGCTTTCCTTGGCTCCCAAACACTGGCTCTCAGGAGGCTTGGTTGTGTTCTTCGTATCTCTGGATTCATTCCCTCCACTCCATTTCAGCAGTCTCTGCCTTATTAAAAGCTTTTGTTATCTCTCTGCTTGGCTAATTCTTGCTACAAAAAATATCCATTATCCTATGAGTGATCTTTCTAGAATGCAAAGCTTATCTTACTGTTCCCTTGCTCAGAACCTGAAGAGATAGCTAAACTTTAAGGAAAGACTGGCAGGTAAGTCCCGCTTTCCAGACACAGCTCACAAGTCTTATTTTTCTAGCAACTCTTTCCTAGCAGAAGAAAGTGCTGCTTCCTAAATGCTTTGAGTCACATTTTCACATTTTGGTTAGAACTCTAATTACATTACTTTTTTAAAAAAATAGGGTCTCACTCTGTCACTCAGGCTGGAGTGCAGTGGCATGATCATAGCTCACTGTAACCTCAAACTCCTGGCCTCAAGAGATCCTCCAGCCTCGGCCTCCCGAGGAGTTGGGATTACAGGTGTGAGCCACTGCACCTGGCCTCTAATTACATTTCTATGAATGTTAACGTATGTGTCTATTTCCCCTGACTGGGAATCTCTGGAGGACAAGTAACGTTCATCTTTGCAAATCTTTACCTGGCCTAGTGCCTGGTACACAGAAGACCTTTAAACATTTATTAACTGAATGAATAAATAAATTCAAGAATAAATGAATGAATGAATGAATGAATGAATAAATAGGAATGTACCATTGCATAGGGTCAGGTAGGAAGACAACTAACATCTTGAAGGTTTCTTTAGCTTTTCACAAAGTCTTAGAGAACTGAGAGACTATATCAGGATGAGATTGCAAATAGTAGTAGTAATAATAATAATAGTAATAACCACAATTCATTAGGCACTTGTGCCAGACATCATGCCAAATTTACATAAATTAACCCATTTAATCAATAGGAATCTGATAAGTATAATTTAATCTGTTTTACAGATGAAGAAATTGACAGTTAAGGTCCCACAGCTAGTAAGTCATGTAGTCAGGATATGAACCCAGGAATGCCTGCCTTATTTCCAAGTCTGTGGTAGAAAACACCAGGCTCACACTGCCTACATTGTCTACAGTCTTGGGAATTTCGCACTTTGGAAATTTAGGCCAAAGTAGTGCACGAAAAGGAGGTATGAAAAACACCTTACTACTTTATAGGTAAAAATCAGATGGAGGGCCAGGCACGGTGGCTCACGCCTGTAATCCCAGCACTTTGGGAGGCCGAGGCGGGCAGATCATGAGGTCAGGAGATGGGGTTTCACCATATTGTACTAAAAATACAAAAATTAGCCAGGCGTGGCGGCATGTGCCTGTAGTCCCAGCTACTCGAGAGGCTGAGGCAGAAGAATCGCTTGAACCCAGGAGGCAGAGGTTGCAGTGAGCCGAGACTGTGCCACTGCACTCCAGCCTGGGTGACAGAGTGAGATTCTGTTTCAAAAAAAAAAAAAAAGAAAGAAAGAAAAAAACAGATGGAGGTTTTTCCTAAAAGCTGGCCAATCTATTACCTCAGCTAATTATGGTGCCCAGCTATGCTGGAGATTCTATTTCTCCATCGTTCTCAGCCCTAGGGCCACAGATGCATCCCTCAACTATGACAGTTCCCTTGCAAAATGCAAGCCTTCATTCATCAGTCGGACTCAGGAAGGAATCGGGTTTGAAACAGCATGTAAATCACTAATGCAGAGTGGAACCCTTGCCCAGGAAGTTCAGCAAAAATGTGGCCAGAACACTTGGTTTGCAGATAAACATTTTCACAACCCACTTATTATTTGTTCAATATGATGCTTTTCACTAAATTAGTTGAATAATTTTCCTATGGTTATTGTGGTGCTGAGTAGACAAGCTCAACAGCAAATAGTATAAAGAATGTGTGTTAGAGGAAAGCGAGAATGTGGGAGAGTTGGTTGAATTTGAAACTGCTGAATGCTTGTAAATAATATTGAAAGACTATTTCCCAGCATTTAATTGAGTGAAATATAAGGGTCTTTTTATTTAAAAAATTTTTTTTGGAATGGGGAGGAAGTGCTGGAAAAAATATGTCTTTGGCCTTGGCACTGAAAACATAAAGTTCTTGTGCCTCCTCTCCCACCCACCCCTCCACCTTTTCTAATATGTTTATTACATTTTTCAGTCTCTGGTTTGAACTTTTTTTCTGTCAAGTTTCCGGAATTATAAGGAATACAAAATTACTGAGCAATTGAGGTAGATACTAGCTCATTTAAATTTGAACCATTTGCTAGACTCATTGAAAAACAATGGTCTTAAAAAGCCACAACATTTTAAAACACATTGTAGGGACCAGAGAAGACCTCTAAAGGCTCCTGATTTGAGGGTGAGTTCATAAGTTTAAGCAATATGTAACATTACTTTTACTGGGGAGCATATTTTTCAGCTATGTGGTTGCATGCTAGGAAAATAAAAGCAAAGTATGTGTGGCCAAGGAAATAAGAACAGTAAAACAGCCCAAATAATCTAGCACTGATTTCAATCCTATATATAACCATATAGAGTAATGCTTATTATTATCACAATTTGCATTTGTGATACCTTGCATTTTAGAAAGTGTTTTTCTTATATATATGGTCAGTCTTACTTGGACCATAGATCAAAACTATAAGTTTGGCAGGTAAGAATCATCCCCAGTGTAGAGAAAAGGTAACTGAGTTTCAGCAAGATATAGTGACTTTCCCATGGTACAAGTAGGTTATCTGAGGCCTAGTACTTTCTCTCCCCTACAGCCATACAATACTAAACGTGCATGTACCTGTGTGTGCTGAAAGCTGTGCTCAGAATGCAGACTCAAGTTTAATTCTGTGGCAGTTTAGAACAGTAAGCAAATTTAAGATTGTGCAATAGTTGCATTTCTGGTCCCAAAGCCTGGTTTAATAAAAGCAAATCAGCCTTGATTATTGGCTAAAGTAAATGAAAGTGTTAATTAAGCTCAGCTCCCTGGTCAGAAATAAAAGGCTGTGAAATTCAAACATACCTGAGGAATGCGAGCAGGCAGCTGTGAACTTGTGTACAAGGATATAGTCACATTCATTTTTGTTTGCCTGCTGTCCAGCCTGGGGACTACAAGATAGTAAACCCATATCAAATGTATCAAATGTGAAAAGGAGTGAAAGGGGGGAAACAGAAAGGAGGGAGAAAGAAAAGGTGTGAATGAAAAGTAGGAAGAAGGAGTATAGGAAGGAGAGAGGGGTAAACTTCATTCACTAATTGGCTGTATGGAAGGTGAATGTTAACTAAGGAACAGTTTGGAAAGGTGCCAATTTGTTCTTCCTGCCTTGGTTGTTAGCTGACTGCCTTTCATTAGGTATGAATATACATATTCACAAACATTCATAGATAAGTCAACAGTTCTATATATACCCACACCCCACAATGCACATGTAAACACATACACACACACACACACACACACACAGACTGAGCTTCACATCTAACACAAACGCCCAGAGCAAAGATATGACCGAAGAGGAGGATGAAAATACTATAGCTGTAAAAGAGATAAGAGGAAACATTTTGGGCATGGGCTATATATTCTTGAATTAGGATGATGAAACTGAAATACACACACACAGAGTTTCCCTTAACATGGAAAGTGTAGGGAGGTGGTACTCTTTGCTGAAATTAGGTTAAAAATATTCACTGAAATATAAAATCTGCTCAAAGTAAGGGTCTTTCTAAAAACCAGAGCAGGCAAGAAAAGAGCCCAACTTCTGAAGATGCTAACCAAATTATGATCTGTTTCCAACAGAGAGATCCACCTTAAGAAAGGTCTAGAGAGCTTGATAGAAACCAAATACAGTAAGAGGAAGTTGGGAGTGTGGGTGTCAGGCTGTCAGTAATTTGACAGCTATGGTAACTACCCTCTAATCCAGCCAGCTCCAGCCACGCTCTCAGCTGACACCACCAGGACTGACTGACAGCTGAGGAGCAGGCACTTTTTACAGGCTCAAGTGACATCCAGTCTATTAAGGCTGACAAGCACAAAGCAGAGATTTGCCCTGAATGGTTTGGTACTGAAGCCTAGTAAAGGGGTTATTTGAAAGGTCTTAGAGAAAGTGTCAGACTCCAGCTCAGATGATAACAATATTGTAATGATGGTACTGGACAATGAAGTGCGATGATTGCCCATATGGGCTGGGAAGACTGGAGGCGAATCGGGAAAGCCAAGCAGGAGCACACAGAAGCTGATTCTCCAAGGCCAGTGTGCAACCATTCAAGGAATTTCCTTTGGTGGTGTGTTCACTTAGGTGTTGGGGGGCGGGGGGGCTTCTCAATGTTGCATATTAATTGTATTTGCATGGCAGGTGGGGTGAACAGTAAGCAGCTCTGGAGAACTGGGTACAAACTACCTGAAAGAAACATTTGCCTGCCTTTGGTTCACTCTTCATCAAGAGGCATTGAAAACATTTTCCAGAAGAAAATGAATGGTAATTTTCAGACTACCACTTTGCTTATTAACTCTGACTGAAAAGTCAATTAGGCCTGCAATGATATGACTATGATTAGCATCACTGCTGTTCTTGACTGAACTAGCTCCCACAGGGTGCCACACACTTCGTCAACAACAGCACTCAGAATTGATTCAGCAGGCGTTTTTCTCCTAACAGCAGCAAAATGAATTGTTTCTCTAAGTGTCTTTTCATAGTTCTCTCTATGAAATAGAGAAAGGGCAAGTATCATACTCTTGTTTTATTGATAGAAAACCGTCTTCTAGTGTCACCGTGCACTCCCATTTGGGTTAGGCACACCCTTATGTGTATATCTATTTGTTGTCCATTCCTTTATTCTACACATATTTTGTGCTTATTATAAGACAGGTACTTAGGTAGGTGGTTAGAATCCAGGGCTGGGACTGATGTTCAGCTACCAGCATATTAGCTATTAATGTATTGACATACTTCTACAGGCAAAGAGTTGCTGTGCTGAGTCCCAAGTGGCTCCTAACCTCCCTCCCCCATCTGCTTCGCTGGCTTCCCTTTCATGACTCCTTTAAGTTCGCCATGATCTAGCATGAAAGAGTGAATGCCTGGAATAACAGGTCCCCCTTCCAGCATGATGTCCAGCATCCATTCTGAATTTGAAGTCTACCAGTTTTGAAAGGGTTTAAACACCACCACTGGTAGCGCTCGTAAAAATTATGAAAAATGTCCAAACTTTCTAGATGAGTAAACTTTCCCAAGTTTGCGCTTCTAAAATTCTTCTCCAAAGGATAACTTCTCAAAGTTTTCCCACATAGAACTTCCTTGGGAGTTCTATACATAAGGAGAGTTGAAGTTTGAGTATGCATAGGTAATAAGAATCTTTAAAATTTGAAAGCAAACAAAACCCCAGCACCACCACTAAGAAAATAGAATTTGCTGTTAGAAATATGGCTTTGTCTATATGACTTCCAATTTACATGGCTTCAGGTCTGATTTTGTTTCTCCATTTTTTTCTCTATGATTCTCCATGAAGATACAAAAAAGACTAAAATATATTAATGTTCCCAAATATTAAGATGGAGAGTGATTATTATTTCTAGCACATGTGGTAATAGCCTCAAAACTGTGGCTCCCCCAATGGCAATAAAATGAAAAGCAAACCTAAAGATATGGCAGGTCTATGCAGCAGAAAACCAATGACACCTGCCATCAAAAAAAGTAAATAGGGACATGATATATTCCCCTTCATCAGGCTGTCCCATGGTTGAGAAACATGAAAACTATACCAGTTGAAACACTCAGTAGCCATCGTGGGGATACTGAAGGTGGTGCTTTGCATCTTCGAGGACATAATACAAAAAAAAATAAAGTGTATAGATCCAAGAAGGGAAATACTGGGAGAAGTGTGGAAAAGTTTTTTTAAAAAAAATAGGGCCAGGCATCGGCTGGGTGCAGTGGCTCACTCCTGTAATCCCAGCACTTTGGGAGACCAAGGCGGGCAGATCATAAGGTCAAGAGATCGAGACCATCCTGGCCAACATCATGAAACCCTGTCTCTACTAAATATATAAAAATTAGTTGGACGTGGTGGCACGCCTCTGTAGTTCCAGATATTTGGGAGGTTGAGGCAGGAGAATTGCTTGAATCAGGCAGGCAGAGGTTGCAGTGAGACAAGATCGTGCCACTGCACTCCAGCCTGGTAACAGAATGAGATTCTGTTTCAAAATATATATCTATATCTATATTTTATATTATATATATATATAGGGGGAGAGAGAGATGATAGATAGATGATAGATAGATAGATAGATAGATAGATAGATAGATAGATAGATATAGGGTGGAGCATAATGACTCACACCTGTAATCCTAGCACTTTGGGAGGCCGAGGCAGGTGGATTACCTCAGGTTAGGAGCTGGAAACCAGCCTGGTCAACATGGGGAAACCCGTCTCTACTAAAAATACAAAAATTAGCCAGGCGTGGTGGCAGGTGCCTGTAATCTCAGCTACTCAGGGAGGCTGAGGCACGAGAATTGCTTGAACTCGGGAGGCGGAGGTTGCAGTGAGCCAAGATCACGCCACTGCACTCCAGCCTGGGTGACAGAGCAAGACTCAGTATCAAATAAACAAATAATAAAATAAAAATAATTTTCAATTTGCTAAATAGCTTAAGAGTACAAGATAATTAGGAAATGGAGCTAGAAGACCCTCTATCTTTCCACATTGCCAGATGAGATGAAAACCTGCTTATCATTAGTGATCGGTCTAGGAGTTGTACATATTGAGCTTTAAGAAAACTAACAATGGAGCCAAGAGCAATCCAAGTAATCAAACTGTTAACATACACCAAATCTGGAATAGTTCTTCTTGTTTGAGGTTGAATGAACAGAAAAACAAAGCAACACAAGGCCATTGAAAATATTATTATAAATCGGGAAAAAAGAATATTGTCTGGATGATCAAGGTGAACAGCAGATCTATAAAAATATCTTACTCTGAGAGTCAGAAGTAGATTCACTTTACCTTCAAGTTTTTTTTAAAAATGTAGAAGAATGATGATGAGGAGGAAGAAAAAACAAAAGTAAACAGGAAGAGGAAAGACAGAGGAAGAAGAGGAAAGAGAAATATCGTCTATGAGACAGGAATAGAGAACATGTTAAGAGGAGATGATAAAATAATAATCGATTTCATGAAAATTAAAAGAGCAATGCCAAAATTAAAATCTCATTTGAAGATAGTAAAGGAAAATGACCTGTAGAACATTAAATCACAGCTACAGGAGACAAACACGAAAAACTCTCTCAGAGAATTTCCAGTCAATATGATATCACAAGATCATCTTTTGTCCCTTTTCTTTCCCTGCCAATACCCCAAACATAATAATAACAGATAAAATATTTAAAATGACAGGTGTACAAAATATGCTATACTTAAAAGCAAGATAAGTATTCGCAGAACAAAACTAAACAGAAACACAATGCAGTCAGTAGGCTGAAGGCACAAGTTTACTGGGGATAAAGTCTCGGAGAAGGCAGAGGCAACTGGCTTATATCTCAGAAAGAACAGAGCCTGTCTCATTGTGGAAAGTGGAAACTGAGAAGATGATACCAAGCCATAAAAGAAAGATGAGAAAAAAAGGTAAGGGGAAAGAGAGAGACAAATGGGACCTGGGTTAACCATCCCTACTGGATGTATCTGTTATAACTTTAATATCCCTATGGGACAGAAAAACTAAGCCTGCAATATAAGATCTGGTTCTGGACTTCAACACCTGGGGAACTAGATGGAGGTGACAGAGAGGAATACATACGCATGAGCATGAGCACCAGAGAGAGGAGAAGGTAGAAGCAGAAGGAGAGGATGAGATGCAAACTCGACTTGGCCCTCCAAGATAAAATTACAAAACACTTTAAGGTCAGTAAGCCAGTTAAGAAAGAGAACATCTAAATCAACAATCAGAAGAGGAATTTATTTCAGATAAATCAAAAGAGGAATTTATCTCAGATCAATATAGTAATCCGAAGATAAATTTCAAAAACAATATATTTAAGATTCTGAAATGTACTAAGGAAAAAAAAAAACCAAGAAATTATTAAAAACAAAATAGACAGATTTGAACAGGTAGAATTCAAAGAAATCCAATAGAAATTCCAGAAGTAAACAAATATATATGTTAAAATATATTTTTAAAAAACTGTAATGTCAGCCAAAATGGCAGAGGAAAAAAAAAAAAAAAAACACTGAAAATTCTCTTCTCCATGAAAGCAAATTGAAAACTGGCAAATGGTCAAACTCAACTTTTTAAAAACTCTGAGAATTAAGCAAAAGCTTGCAGCAAGAAAAACAGCTGAATCTTGGTAATAACCATGAGCTTTGAAGTGTTCTTAACTTTCTCTAGTCCCAGTTCCGATTTTCAGCTCAGTGGCAGCCTTAAAATAAAAAACCTGCAGTTACTGCAGTGGGCAGAACTTAGTTTCTTCAAAGCCACATTGCCAGAGTACAGTCATTATTTAACCTTTCTCGTGGTTCCCTGGAAGCCCACTTTTGCAAAGGTGTCATTATTTGACCTGAATCAGCTCCCTCTATGCAAAAAGCCTTTTCCATGGAGATGAGTGTTGAAAATAGTTGCAGGCAGTTGTTTGACTTCATAACTGCCTGAAGAAGTGGGTTACAGTCACTGTAAACAATAGACTAACCAAAAAGCTTACAATAAAGAATTGAAGAATGAAATGTCAGTGAGGATTCTGAAAATTTCCAACATATTCCTGGAAATCTAAAAGTCCATGTATATACACAGGACTGTTCACATGTTCAGGAAGACCTGACAAGACCCTAACCTCTTATCTCTGGCTGCCTTTAAGGGTCTACATAAGCAGGAAGGAAAGGCAAAAGAATAATTGTCAACTGCCTGGCTCAGTGTTGAAGATGTGCTCACACACACATTCAGCACCCCTTGTCAAAGACTGGGAGGTTTATTGTTCTAAAATTTAAGAAAATATGTCCACTCATTAGCTGACCACTAAACTAACCAAGCAGAGATTTCAGGGGCCACCCACAATGAATAATGCAAACTTTACAGACTTAGTTTAGATGTTACTAAACAGATAACTACAACTGTAACAAGCAGCAACATCAGTAGGCCCTGGAAAGAGGGAAAAACCTGATTTGTAGGGTTGTACAAATCAGTTGCACACATTGTTGTATTCTAAATATCCCATTTTCAACTAGAAATTTTAAGACATGCAAAGAAACTAAATTATGACCATACACAGAAAAAAAACCCAATCAATAGAAATAATCTCTGAAGAAATCCAAGTTTTTAGACAAAAACTTTAAATAGAGTATTTTAACTACATTCAAAGAACTAGATGAAATTATGTCTAAAGAACTGAGGGAAAATATGAGAACAATGTCCCATCAAAAACAGAAACATTGATAAAGAGACAGAAATTATAAAAATTTAAAAAGTAGAAAATCTGGGTTTCAAAATACGTCAGCTGAAATGAAAAATTCACCAGGAGGGCTCAAGATTAGATTTGAGCTAACAGAAGAATTCACAAACCTGAAGATAGGTTGATAGAGATTATTCAGCCTGAAGAACAGAAAGAAAAATAAATTAAGAAAAATAAATGCAGCCTAGAGATTCATGGAGCACCATCAAGCACAGAAATATACATATACACACAATGGGAGTTCCAGAAGAGGATGAAGAGAGAGAAAGGGGTAGAAAGAACATATGAAGAAAAATGACAAAAAACTTCCCACATTTGATGAAAAACATGAATCTAAACATCTAAGCTAAAAAAAACCTCCACATAAAATAAATTCAAAGAGAGTGACATATGGAAACATTAAAATCAAATTGTTAAAAACAAAGACACAATCTTGAAAGCAGCAAGAGAGAATCAGTATGTACAAGAGATCATCAGTATGATTAACATCAGTATGATTAAGTATGATTAAGATCATCAGTATGATTAACAACTTATTTCTCATCAAAAAATAGAATCCACAAGACAGCAGGATGACATACGTAATGCTGAATTCAAAAAGCTGTCAGTCAATAATTTCATAACCAGTAGAACTGTTCTTTAAAAATGAAGGCAAAAATAAGATTTAATAGAGATAAACAAAATAGACAAACCAAAGCAGAGTTTTCCTAAAAACAAATAACTCAGAGATTTCATTACTGTAAATAAAAACAGAGAGTTTGTTGCTAACAGACCTGCCTCATAAGAAATACTAAAGGCAAATCTTCAGGCAGAATTAAAAGGACACTAGACTCAACACTCCACTCAACATGAAGAAATAAAGAGCACTGGTAAAGGTAATTGCATAGATAAATATAAAGAAAGAATGGTAAAAGTACGTTTTGCATTTCTAACTCCTATTTTCTCCTATATAATTTAGAAGACAACATCATAAAGCAATTATTATAAGTCTATGTTGATGATCACAATATATATAAAGAGGTAATTTGTGACAAAACCAGGATAAAGGAGAGGGGTAATGGAGCTATACAGAAGAAAAGTCCTTATGTATTATTTAAATTAAATTGGTATTAATCTAGATTGTTATAAATTAATATGTTAATGGTAATTCTCAGAGCAACCACCAAAAAATGCTTAAATATATAGTAACAAAGGAAAGGTAGTTAAAATGGTATAGTGGAAAATATCTATTTAACACAAGAAAGGGCAGTAGTGGATGAATAGAGGGGAAAAAAAGGCATACACATATAGAAAACAAATAAAATGGCAAACATAAATCCTATCATCAATAATTACATTAAATATAAATAGATAACTACAAGTAAATGGCAGATATTGGCCTTTTGGATGAAATGAATGAATAGATTGAAAACAATATGGTCCAGCTACATATCGTCTAAGAAAGACTCAATTTTATTTTTTTTTAATTTTTGTTGGTACATAGTAAGTGTATATATTTATGGGATACTTGAGCTGCTTTGATACAGGCACACAATGTGAAATACGCATATCATGGAGAATGGGGTATCCACCCCCTTAAGCATTTATCCTTTGAGTTACCAACAATCCAATTATACTCTTTAAGTTATTTTAAAATATACAATTAAGTTATTATTGACTATAGTCACCCATTTGTGCTATCAAATAGTAGGTCTTATTCATTCTTTCTATTTTGTTTTTGTACCCATTAACCATCCCCACCTCTTCCCAACCCTCCCACTACCCTTCCCAGCCTCTAGTAACCGTGCTTCTACTCTCTATGTCCATGAGTTCAATTCTTTTGATTTTTAGATCCCACAGATAAGTGAGAACACACAATGTTTGTCTTTCTGTGCTGAACTCATTTCATTTAACGTAATGATCTCCAATTCCATTCATGCTGTTCCAAATGACTGGATCTCATTCTTTAGTATGGCTGAATAGTACTCCATTGTATATATGTACCACATTTTCTTTATTCATTCATCTGTTGATGGACATTTAGGTTGCTTCCACATCTTAGCTATCGTAAACAGTGCTGCAAACAAACATAGGAGTGCAGAGCAAAGAGACTCTTTAGTTTCAAAGACACTAATAGGTTAAAAATGACAGGGTAGAAAGATAACCTAAAGAGAGCTCATGTGACTGTACTAATATTATTTGAAATAGATTTCAAGAGAGAAAATCAGTACTGGAGATACATGATGACATTTTATAATGTAAAAAGATTAAGCCATTGAAGAGATATAATAATTATAAATATATAGGCACCTAACAACAGAGCACCAAAATATATGAAGCACTGCCTTTCACAATGGTTGAACTAATTTACACTTCCACCAACAGTATAAAAGTGTTCGTTTTTCTCTGCAACCTTGCCAGCACCTGTTGTTTTTGGACTTTTTAATAATTGCTATTCTGACTGGTGTGAGATGGTATCTCATTGTGGTTTTGATTTGCATTTCTCTAATGATCAGTAATATTGGGCTTTCTTTCATGTTTGTTGGCTGCATGTATGTCTTCTTTTGAGAAGTGTCTGTTCATGTCTTTTGCCCACTTTTTAATGGGGTTGGCTTTTTCTTGTAATTGTTTAAGTTCTTTGTAGACTCTGGATATTCAACCTTTGAAAACTCACAGAATTGATGGGAGAAACAGGCAATTCAACAATATAGTTGAAGATTTCAATACCCCACGTTAAATAACGAGAACAAGCCATCAGAAAATCAGCAAGGAAACAGAAGATTTGCACAACACTATAAATCAACTAGATCAGACACTGATAGAACACTCTACCCAACAACAGTAGACTATACATTCTTCATTCTTCTCAAGTGCACATAAACACTCCCCTGGATAAATAATGCATTATGTCATAAAACAAGTCTCAGTATATTTTAAAATATTTAAATCATACAAAAACTGTGTGTTCTATGACCACAATAGAATGAAACTAAAACTCAATAGAAGAAGGAAATCTAAGTAATTCAAATATATGTAAAACTTAACTAACACACTTTTAAACAATCAATGGCTGAAACAAGAAATCATAGTGGAAATTAGAAAGTACTTTGAGATGAATGAAAATAAAAACACAACATACCCAAATTTATGATATACATAGAAAGCAGTACTTAGAGGAAAATTTAAAACTGTAAACACTTATTTAAAAAAATAAATAAATACATTAACCCAATAGCCTAAACTTCTACTTTAAGAAGCTAGAAAAAGAAGAGCAAAATAAAATCCAAAGCAAATGAAATAAAGGAAATAAAAAAGTTAAGATAGAAATGAATGAATTAAGACTAGAAAATAATAGAATCAATGAAACCAAAACTGGGTTCTTTGAAAACATCAATAAAATTGACAAACCATTAACTAGATAGACCAAAAAAAAAAAAAAAGAGGGAAAGGACTTAAGTTAACAAAATCAGAGGTGAAAGAACTAACATTACAATCAACCTTATAGAAATAAAAGGATTATAAGGGAATACTATGAAAAATTATATGCCAACAAACTAGGTAACCTAGATGAAGTCAACAATTTTCCAGAAAGACAAAAACTAATAAAACGGATTCAAGAAGAAATGGAAAATCTGATCAGAATGATAACAAGTAAGAAAAATTGATAATCCAAAAGCTTCTCATATAAAAGCCCAAAACTAGATGACTTCCCTGGTAAGTTATATCAAACATTAAAGAATTAACACAAATTTTTCACAAACTGCTCCAAAAAATAGAACGAGAGGGAATACTTCCCAGCTCATTCTATGATGCCAGACAAACACATTACAAAAAACAGAAACTACAGAATATAGGCGTAAGAATTCTCAAGCAAATAGTTGGAAACTGGTTCAGTAACATATAAAGAGGATAGTACACCACAACCAAGTGGGATTTTCCCAGGAATGCAAGGTTGGTTTAAAATATGAAAGTTAATCAATGTAACATGTGGTATTAATAGAATAAAGGTTTAAAAACCACACGATCATCTCATAGACACAGAAAAAGCATTTGACAAAAGTCTAGCACTCTTTGATGATTAAAAAAACACTCAACAAACTAAGAATAGAAGTAAAATTTCTCAGCTTGAAAAAATACATTTACAAAAAACCCACAGCTATCATTATACCCATGGCAGAAACACTGAGTACTTTCCCCCATGATATGGTTTGACTGTGTCCCCACCCAAATCTCATCTTGAATTGTAGCTCCCATATTTCCCATGTGTTGTGGGAGGAAGCTGGTGGGAGACAATTGGATCATGAGGGCAGTTTCCCCCATACTGTTCTCATGGTAGTGAATAAATCTCATAAGATCTGATGGTTTTATAAGGTGTTTCCCCTTTTGCTTGTCTCTCATTTCTTTTACCTGCCACCATGTAATACATGCCTTTCACCTTCTGCCTTGATTGTGAAGCCTCCCCAGCCACATGGAACTGTGAGTCCATTAAACTCTTTTTCTTTACAGATTACCCAGTCTCAGGTATGTCTTTATCAGCAGCATGAAAATGGACTAAAAGACCATAAGACCAGGAACAAGAAGAGCATGTCCACTCTTGCCACTTCCATTCAACATTGCACTAGATGTTCTAGTTAAGCCAATTAGGCAAGAAAAGGAATTAAAAGGCAGCCAGATTGTAAAGGAATAAGTACCATCTCTATCTGCAGTTGATATGATTTGTATGTAGAAAATTCTAAGGAATCAACAAAACTATTATAGTAAAATAAATTCATCAAGGTTGCATAATACAAGATCATTATGAAAAAATTAGTTGTATTTTTATGCATCAATAACAATCCAAAAATGAAATTAAGTAAACAATTCCTTTAATAACAGCATGAAACAGAATAAAATATATTTAACAAGATAAATCAAGACCTGTACACCTAAAAATAAAACTGCATTGAAAGAAATTAAAGAAGAGCTATATAAATATATGCTTTCCTCCCATGTTCATGAATCAGAAAAGTTAATAATGTTAATAAGGCAATACTTACTTTACCTGCAGATTCGATGCAATCTCTATCAAAATTCTAGCTGCCTTTTGTTGCTGAAATTGAAATCTGATTCTAAAGTTCATATGGATGTGCAAAAGATCAATGTAGCTAAAACAACTTTGAAAAAGATGAACAAAATTGAGCTATTGCAATTCTTGATTTCTAAACTTACTGGTAAAGTACAATAATCAAGACCATGTGGTACTAGCATAAAGATAGTCATATGGATCAATGGCCTAGAATTGAGGGTCCAGAAATAAGCCAATATATGGATAATTACTTTTTGATAAGGGATCCAAGAGCTTCATATATGTGAACACATATGTACACATAAAAAGGTGTACACAAATGTTCATAGCAGCATTATTCATAACAGTAAAAAAATGGAAACAACCCAAATGTTTCAACTAATGAATGGATAAACAAAATGTGGTATGTCCATACAATGGAATATTATTTGGACATAAAAGGAATGAACTATTGATACATGCTACAGTATGGATGAACCTTGAAAGCATTATGGTAAGTGAAAAGAAACAGCCACAAAATGCCACGTTTCTGTATTTCTATTTATATAAAATGAATTCATTGTGACAACAAGAGAAAACACATGGGTTAAAGTCACAGTACTATTCTATGCAACCATTTAATACTCAGTATGTTATAACTGAGTAAAATTAATTTTGTAGAAGTAATATGCACTCTCTTCAGACAGTTCCAAATTCTCATTTACATATGATAAAAATCAAGATCATGCCAGGTGCGGTAGCTTGTGCCTGTAATCCCAGCACTTTAGGAGGCCATAGCAGGTGGATCGCCTGAGGTCAGGAGCTTGAGACCAGCCTGGCCAACATGGTGAAACCCCGTCTCTACTAATAATACAAAAATTAGTGGGGCTTGGTGGCGCATGCCTGTAATCGCAGCTACTCAGGAGGCGGAGGCAGGAGAATCACTTGAATCCAGGAGGTGGAGGTTGCAGTAAGCCAAGATTGTGCTACTGCACTCTAGCCTGGGTGACAAGATCGAAATTCCATCTCCAAAAGAAAAAAAAAATCAAGATTGAAGCATGGCTAGCTTCCCATCATGAGGACATAGCAGCAACCGTTAGCATGTCTCCCACAGCTAAGGTTCTGAGTTTAGCTGTGACCTCCAGCCCGAGAAGGGACCTAGCCAAAATCATATGAGCTTGATTTGCTGCTTTGCCTGTACTATATATCAATCATCCAATTCAACACATTTAAGTGTCTTCTAGTAAGGCCATTGTCAGATCTTAGGGAAATTCAAACTTAGTCAAGGAAGCTGCAACAACAGAAGATATAGATATAAATTTCCTACCATATGATAAAGGCCAATCATTAACATTTCAGCAGATATTTTCTTTGAGACACTACAATAGGAATCTCAGAAAAACGATATGTACTTGGAAATTATTCTTTCTATTTGAGTCTTAAAAGTGTGAATTATGGATGATTCTTTAGTCCCTATTGAGAAGTATCTGAAGGGAGGGAGACTTGGGAAAGTGAAGGTGGAGGATGGTACTAGGCATAACTTAAGGAGACACATTTTCAAGGACAATCAGAATTTAACCCTTACTAATTCAGTGTAGGCTGTGTAATTTGGGGCAATCCATGAGTCCTTTTGTGCCTCAGTTTATTCATCTATGAAACGGGGACATAGGAATACCTACTTCATATGACTACTGTGGAGATTAAAAGAAGGAACATGAAGTGTTTAGCAGAGTGCTTGGAGCAACTTTTTAACTGTTCAAAACTTATTACGTCCCTCCTCACGAACTTAATTCTGGAAGCATTCTGAAAACTGACATGATATGTTTTTAATAAAGACCCTGGCTTGGACATAAAAATGTAAGGCCTTTTGGAGAATTTTAAGATAGGTAGACATTAATGTTTTGTTCCTTGCAAATCTGGACTTGATTTTTAAAACTGAAGTTTTAAATACTGCACTGTTAGTAGAATCCTAAACACTTAATATTGTCCATATTACCAATTAAGCCAAACACCAATTAAGCCACCTAATCTACCCTTGTTGGATTTATCTTTTACTATCTTCTATATGTAATTTATACATAATGTTGACTCTCCAATATTGTGATTCAGAATGGTCCAAGGTTTAAAGATCCTGATAAAATAATGCAAAAGTCATTAGCATTAAAGCTGAAGCTTCCCTCCCACGTGATGCATGGAGGTTAATACTATCTTTGCTTCTAGCCAGCATGCATATTTATTGGCACATAAAGTCAGGTTGAATAACATGGAACTGAAAATAATGTAACACAGACTTTCCCAGTGACCCACCCCGTCTCCAGTGTAACTCTTGATTCCAGAGACTGTCTACCATTGGGGGAAAATTCAACATAAAAGGAGCCTTTGAAATATGAGTTAGTTGACTCAGTATGCTCTAAATCCAAATAGATTATTACATTTCAGGAACAATGCCTGCTAACCCATATTTTGATTAATTCAGTTATAATATTTTCCCTTGGTTTTTGTCTATTAGTCCTTTTACTTATGTAGCTGTTACTACCTGCTTCACCAGCTCAGGAGACAGATTTGACCACATCTCATATTCTTCAAATTAAAATGGCTGGATCCTCCATTTGTCAGAATAACAGGAATCTAGGATATTTTAAAGGACATACTTCTACATTACCTAAGAACCCCTGTATTTCCTTATTCTAGAGAGGTCCAGTCTTACTTCCAAATGCCTGTCAGAGAGTGAACTGCAGAATTGGATCAGGCTGCCAGATACCCCAGTTTGCAAACAACTTACTGTTGCTGGTTCCGTGCACACTGACGCATTTTTGACTGTGAAGTGGTGATCTTGTTGGTTCAACTCTGTGGACAGAGCTTACCATGCTTGGAACAATAAAAGCTGGTTCACACTGACATGCTCAGCTCTTAGTCGTAAAGCAGGTCCAGCCCTTCTCTGCATCCATCTAGGTGTTGCAGTTGAATCAGGGGGCCCACTTTACACTGCTTTGCCTCATGGGGCAATTCCGTCATGGATGGTCTTTACTTTCTTTTCCTGCCTTTAGACCACAATTGAGACTGAGTCCCACTGAGGCAGCTAAAGATACTGAATCTTAAATGGAAGGTGAGGGTGTGGTGGGATTGGTAATGAATGCCATCATTTCCTCCCAAAAGACTTCATGGCTATGAGAACGTCCTCATTTTCTACTGCAATAATCACCTCTATACACCAAGTTGTTATTTGGAGAAACTGGTTTTGCTAAGCCACAAAAAGGGTCTATTACTTTTTCCTTGGGGCAGCCACAACTCAATTGCCTGATAGCTACATAATTGAAAAGGGTCTTGCCATCGATTCTTTCAGAGTAAGTTGTGTCATAAGGTAACTACCCACATCCACCAAGATGGATGTGCTATGGCAGATTTTAGGAGGTATCTTTTCCTGAAAAAAAAAAAGGAAAAACATTAATGTAACAACTAGACACCATATTATGCAACAGATTCACAGAAGAAAATTCAATGGAATACAAGTTTTAGAGCTAGCTTCAAATCTATCAGACTTAATTCTGATTCTGCCATTTATTAGCTGTGTGTGCTTAAGCATGTTACTTAATCACTCTGAGCTCATGTAATAACTCAATTAGATGATATCTGTGCCTTTAAGTAATGAAGAACTGAAAAATAATAGTTTAAATAAATTGAGGGTTTTTTTTTTCTTTTGTAAGGAGAAGTCCAGAAGTTGATAATTGTAGACATTGGTTCAGCAGCTCAAAATGACCAAGCCAAGAACTCTACAATTCTCCTGGCATTTCGCTCATAGTCACAAGATGGCAGTGACAGATTTCACTGGCATACCATATTTCAGGCAACTGAAAGAAGGAAAGAATGGTTAAAGAAAGTGTCACTGCTTCTATTAGGAAAACAAGAGCATCCCAGAAATCCCCAGCCAACTTTGATTTACATTTCATGGGCCAGACTGTGCCACATGGCTACTCCTAACTTTGAGAGAGTCTGAGAATGCCAATTTTAGCTTTCCAGATTTTAAAGGAGAGAGAGACCTGAGAAAAATGTATACAAACGGGTGTTGGATAAATTAACCTACAGTATTTGGCACACAAGTAACAAGTAAGGATGGAGAAAAAGGGAGAAGACTTAAGCCAGAATCAGTAATGGCTTTGGGTAACTGAGCGTGGGTAGTCATGGGGAGAGCATAGGTGAGGAACCACATCTTATCTTTTCAGTAGCTTCCTAAAGGGTCTAATAAAGTTATCAAGACAAAACAGACTGTCAAGAGAGATTGGTCCCCAAATGATGTTCAGAGCTGTGATTCTGTGGAAGCACAGGATGATCCCAGACGCCTCTTCAGGGAGCCAGTACTGGTAGAAAAATAGGTACTACTTATTAGACGTTGTTTGGTTTTTTTAGCCAAAGTTTTTGCCAAACTATTTTGTTAGAGAAGTTTTCCTGTTTTAGTTTCATGGTTTTTTGTTAGTGACTGAGTCAAACAAAAATTCAATCACTTTGTATTAAAAGGCACTTTCAGGGCACAAACGGGATAGACACAGGGCATACTAACTTCTGAAATCCTTTCAGAGCCATTGGTGAGTGAGCTTGATTTCCATAAGAGCTATTCGGTCAGTCCTTCAGAGCCCCTTTTACATGGGTATCTTATTTTTTAACAGGCACTTTAAATTGAGACCAGCATCCTGATTCTCAAGCAGCACGGCTTTTATTGGAAGTCTCTGCCACATTTAAACATCTTTAATACATTTTAAAAATAGAATTGTAAAAGGCAGAAACCAGACTTCAAAGCATAGACATGTTGGCCAGAATTGCGAAGCTGGCGACAATTTTCACTGGTTGTAAAGCTCATGGAACCTCTTTCAATCCCCAGAACAATTGAGGGAGAAGGGGTTCAGCATGCATTCCTCCTGAGTGTCTCCTGGATGGGCCCGGGCAGACCAGGTGTGGGTGACCAAGTTGGCAGGAAGAGAACCAATGCACTGCAGGGTGGATGTAGAAAGCACCAACCACAGCAGTCAGGCCAAACACAGAGCCAAAAGCAACCAGGCCAAATCAAAAGAATGAGGACCTGAGGAGGGATTGGCCACTTGATCTGAGCTTTGACCCTTTGCATCTCTCGTCTCCTGAGTAAGTCCATAAGTCTTCCTTTCACCATGGAGACCTTAGGCATCCTTTGTCCTCAGGTAAACCTGATTACACTACCTTTCTTTTTGCCTTCACTGAACTCTACAGACACTTATTACATTCTAGTGAAATTATTTATTTACACATTAGATTCTATCTTCCCCACTCCTAGCATTAGCCTGTGAGCACCTTGAAAGAAAGATCTGTATCTTATTCATCTCATGTACGCACTAAATTAAATGTGTGTTTAAATGAAGTTGAATCTCTTGGGAGAATCTGAGCAGTAGGATCTGGTTTGGGGGGATTATTAAGGAAGGTTTGAGTTTCCTTAGCGTAAGGCAGTGGTTCACGAAGTGTGGTCTCTGAACCAGCATCATCAGCATCAGTTGGAGACTTGTCAGAAATGCACATTCTCAGGCATGGCCCCAGAACTGCCAGGTGAGTTGACAAGCTGGAGAACCAGGAGAGCTGATGGTGCAGTTCTAGTACAAAGGCTGGCAGGCTGGGAAACCAGGAAAAACTAATGTTTCCGTTCAAGTCGGAATACAAAAAACAGCTGATGTCCCAGTTCAAGGGTAGTCAGGCAGAAAGGAATTCCAGCAATCTGTGTTTTAACAAGCTTTCTAGGTGACTTCGATGCATGCTAAAGTTCAGAGGTCAATGCTTCCAAACCTCAGTTTCCTTGTCTGCAAATTATAGCTAACAGTAGAAAACTCAAAGCACTGTTTCAAATATGAAATTAGATAATATATGGGTAGTGGTGAGTCCAGAGCCTCAAATATATTAATTACTCAGTACAATTATTGGAGGATAAATATTATATTTTGATTTACTTCATCGTGCTGGATCAGCAACTTTTGGAAAGTATTCCTGGTATTGGCATCATCTTATGGTGCACTGGATTTCATCTAAGTTTCTAAGTTCCCCCAGATAAGCCCTATCCTTTCAAAGTCCTTGTAACTCAACCAAAGCCAAGCCTGAATCCTGGAATCCTGCTTACCCTATTAGGCCCTTTCCTTGTCCTTACACAGGGCACAGCACGGGTTTCAGGCAGCAGTCACTCTTTGTGCTGTAGAGGGAGCAATCATCTGGCCCTAGATGGGAAAGGAAAGGGCCTCAAAAAATTGCTGCTAAGAAAGTTGAAGTGAAGAAGGCCCATCAGCATCCTCTGACAGGACGTGGAGGAAATCAAATAGTTGTGGAGTCGCAGTGTTCTAACGGCCAATTAAGTCATTTTAAGTTTTCCAATTGATTTCCTCTTAACTGAGTCACAACAGTTTAAAATTGGGCAACAAACCACATCCCCCTTAAGGGAAACAGGCAACCCCCTACTGCTTTACTTAATTCTGCCAGCTGCTGGCATCACCCCCCTCTCCACTCCATGAAAATCCAATTTAACAACTGTGTTTGCTGCGCCAGATGAGCCTCTCCTCCAAGACAGAAAAATGCCTGGGAACCCAAGTTCAAGTGGCGTCCCCACATAGACTCTTCATGAAACCACAAGCACCCACACAAAGATACACACACTCAACAACCTAGAGTGTATCTCCCCCTTTGATTATAAGCAATAGAGAGGACAGAAATATAACTTTCCAGGGTCACAGTTGCTCAATACATCACACAGTATGCAAAATAAAATGAGGATCTAATGCACTTTTTCCTCTCCCAGAATCTGCTATGAAGTAACACCCCATGTGGGTTCTGCTGGATCACCACACGGGTAGTTGAACGCAACCAAGCTCTGGCATTTCAGGCTGATGAAATCCCTGTCCTTTCACTCTCAAATAAATAATGCTTTGAAAATTATTGTTACTACTGTTCTTTTAATAAGTTCTCATTGCCTCAACGCTCCCCTGCTTCTACCAGTTACCATTCGTTTTCCTGTCAGACCAGGCCTTTGAAGCCAGCGTCTCCCCGAGTGGAGGGAAGATATAGCACCCTTCTCTGCTTGGCTGACTCTTCCTGGAGAGGCCCAGTGGGGATGAGTTACCACCAGGTGGGGCTTTTCTCAATAGCCCTGCTGGCAGCGTCTATTCCAGCCTGAACACATTTGGGCTTAAAGCAGAGAACCCCAAATATTTTGATAGAACTGTTGGAGGTGGTCAGGGTGTGCCATTACCACCTCAATCTGTTCTTTCTGAAACTGGCAGGGGTGGGAAAGGAGGACCATGTCCTTCAGATGATTGGGTAGAAGAAAAGAACCAGGAAGAACACAGTAACTGAAGACTTGCTCTCACTATGACTTTTATGTCCCTTGGTTGAACAGCCACCTAACACAAATTTTGAAAACATGTTTGAAAATGACACCAGCAGAACAAATAATATGAGGGCCGTAAGTGCCAGAATATTATTCTTGCAATAAAATATGTTTATATTGACTTGCTACTATGGGATATACAAAGATGACTAAGACATAATCCCTGCCCTGAAGGAGCTTATAATTCAATAGGAAATAGCACATGTACACAAATAACATAAACAAAAGCAGAAGCACACAAGAGCAATGAGAGAGATTTAAACAAAAATACCATGACAACGCAAAGAGAGAAAACAATTCTGGTGTAGATTGAGCAGGGCTTCCTGGAGAGGCATTTGCATGGAATTTGGTTAAAAACCAAATACTGTACTTCAAAACAAAATGTGAGAGACTCCATTGTTTGCCTCCATGTAATGTTTGCCTTCTCAACTCACTTCTTTCCTGGAAGAGCCAGCCTCCCAGTATAGAAGCTGCCAATGCCAGATATTCACTTTTCCAACCTTCTTTGAGACAAGAACGTGGTCTTTTGATTCAATGCTGGCTAATGGCATTGAAGGGAGGTCAGCAAGATTGCCTTCCTGATAATAAATAAATAAATAAATAAATAAATAAAGAGCAACTGTGTTTTCTTCCTAGCTTGAATATGGTCATCCAAGACTGTGATGCTTGCAGTTGTGGCTACTATCTTGGTATCTAGAGGGAAAGCAAGATAATGACAGAGAAACCAGTTTTCATCCTTGAACTCACTTTCAAGCATTTTAAATATGCAAAGGAGCTTATTTATCAAGCCAGTTTTAGTTGAATATCTATAACCTGCAGCTGAATGCATCCTAAGCGATACACAAAGATTATGAAATCCATTCAGACAAGCAGAACATAATGACCAAAGAAATGAGACCAAGTAGGGCATGCTTCCTTTTGCAGATGCTTATAGTTTACAAAGAAGCAAACCACAAAAGAAGGTTGGAAAGTTGGCGCCAGTTCTACAAGAATTCATGGCTAGGCTGAGGAACATGAATTTATCCTGAACGCAGTGGTGGAGAGACATTGAAGGCACTGAAGCAAATTAATGCCCCTGTCCAAGCAGTATAACAGGAAAGTTAATAATAGGGCAGAAATGTAGACGAAAGATCGGGTTGATGACAGACAGGAGGTAGGGAAAACCATGGGCCTTTTTTTTTTTTTTTTTTTTTTTTTTTTTTTGGCGAATAATTGAACCCAGGTGTTATCAAGCATCTCTTCACATTATACTTCCCTGGAGAGATTTTTTTTTAATTCCTCAATCTAGTTTTTTACCTCAGGGCCACAGACTCAGTTGGTCAGAAATGGGAAGCTGAAATGGTTGTGTTTTTTAAATTCTTTTTTAAAGCTGACCATATGATCTAATGTATAGCCTCTGTTGAGAATCCCCATGTGGCTGAACTGGGGCTGTAGCCAAAAAAAGGAAGAGATAGACATGGTAGAGATTTCAGAAGCAGAGGGGCAGCATGTGGTGGCTGAGTGGATGCAGGGGGCAAAGGAGAGAAAAGAGTCAATGATCTGAAAGACCTCTTATAAGGTGGTGATGTGTGATGGCAGAACAGCAGTGCCATTTGCAGAAATGGAGAAGTCAGGAAGAAGAGCAAGCTTAAGAAAGAAAAGTTCAATGTGGGAAACATGGAATTAAAATGCTGGGGGCAAACTCTGAACTCTCTCTAAGCATTTAGTATTATAGATTTCTGAATCACCTGCATCAGGGGGATCACTGATGCTTTGGGAGATGTTGATTCACCAAGGTAGGAATGTAGGAAGGAAAAAGAGTACCAACCATAAAACCTTTTAAAGTTTAATTTCGACTTTTATTTTAGAGTCAGGGGGTACATGTACAGGTTTGTTACATGAATCTATTGCATAACGCTGATGTTTTGGGGTATGAATGATCCCGTCACCCAAAAGCAAATCTAACTAACCAAAATCTAACTAACCCAGTAGTTACATTTTCAACCTTTGCCCCCTCCTTCCCCAGTAGTCCTCAGCGTCTATTGTTACCATCTTTATGTCCATAAGTACCCAATGTTTGGCGCCTTTATATTAAGTGAGAACATGGGGTATTTGGTTTTCTGTTCCTATATGAATTCACTTAGGATAATGGCCTACAGCTTCTTCTATGTTGCTGCAAAGGATATGATTTTGTTCTTTTTATAGCTGCATAGTATTCCTTGGTGTATATGTACCACATTTTCTTTATCCAGTCCATCGTTGTTGGGCACCTATGTTGGTACCATGTCTTTGCTATTATATGTTGTGCTTCAATGAACATGTGAGTGCGTGTGTCTCTTTGGTAAAATGTTGTATTTTCTTTTGGATATAAACCCAGAATGAGATCTGTTCTAAGTTCTTTAAGAAATCTTCAAACTGCTTTCCACAGTGGTTGAATTACTTTACACTCCCACTAACAGTGTGTAAGTATTCCTTTTTTTTCCCTCAGCCTTGCCAACACCTGTTGTTTTTCTGACTTTTTAATCATAGCCATCCTGACTGGTGTGAGATGGTATCTCATTGTGGTTTAAATTTGCATTTCTCTGATGACTGGTGATGTGGAGTATTTTTTCATATGTTTCTTGGCCACTTGTATGTCTTCTTGCATGTCCGTTTTTGCTTGTTGAATAGTATAAGTACCTTAGAGATTCTGTGTATTAGCCCCTTTTCAGATGTGTAATTTGCAAATATTTTCTCCCCTTCTGCAAGTTGTTGTCTGTTTACTCTATTGGTACTTTCTTTTGCCGTACAGAAGCTCATTAGTTTAATTAGTTCCCACTTGTCAATTGTTGTTTTTGTTGCAGTTGCTTTTGAGGACTGAGTCATAAATTCTTTCCCAAGGCTGATATCTAGAATGCTGCGTTTTAGGTTTTCTTCTAGCATTCTTACAGTTTGAGACCTTACATTTAAGTCTTTACTCCATCTTGAGTTAGTTTTCGTATGTGGTGAAAGATAGAAGTTCAGTTTCATTCTTCTACATATGGCTAGCTAGCTATTTCAGCACCATTTATTAAACAGGAAGTCCTTTCCATATTGCTTATTTTTGTCTATTTTGTCAAAAATCAGATGGCTGTAGGTGTGCAACTTTATTTCAGAGTTCTCTATTCTGTTTCATTGGTCTCTCCAAGAAAAACTACAAAACACTGCTGAAAGAGATCATAGCATGATCTGAAAGAGATCAACAATGGGAAAACATTCCATGCTCATGGATTGGAAGAAACAATGTGTGGTTCAGCTGGTTCAAATATGGTTCAAAAGCAATCTACAGATTCAATACTATTTCTATCAAGTGACCAACATCATTTTTCACAGAATTAGAAAAACACTATTCTAAAATTCATATAGAACCAAAAAAGAGCCTGAATAGCCAAAGCAATCCTAAGCAAAAAGAACAAAGCAGAAGGAATCACACTACCTGACTTCAAACTATACTATAAAGCTACAGTAATCAAAACAGGATAGTACTGGTCCAACCATAAAACTTTGAAGAACACTAAGGAAAAAGGAAGAACACCCCCAAAGAGGAGTCAGTTTGAGGAGTTAAAATCTAATTCCCTCCATCCACTTAGACTGATGTATTGATAAGCACTTAGTCAGTGGAAAATAGACATCAGGTACTAGATAGGCATTGGTGCATTTAATTTAGGAAAGCTACTCACCCCTCCCATTCAGTGACAAGTCTGAGTTGTAACATGCAGTCATCTGTTCTGCCTTATTTTCACAGTAGAAAAAATATAAACACTACCTCTAAAAGTGAATATGACATTAAACTGTTGAAAAGTAATGAGGAAAGTTCTCAGATAATGTTTTTGAATAAACTTCATGCTTTTGAAGAAAAAAATTAAAATTGTTCATATATCCCACTGGTGAGGTCACATGGTCTGATTGGGATTGGGAAACTGATACTTCTTCCTCATAGAACCTTAAATAAGTGTATCTAAAACTCTATCGTCATCTTTGCCTTAGCTTTCTTCATGACGAATTGGACAAATACAAATTCCAGACCTCTCTGGTTGGTTATGATAGGAAATGTGGTAACAGTTAGAACTGTTGAGAAATAATATTGTGTGGATCATTGTTATTTAATGGCATTTATATCTGCCCATTCTTAGTGATGTTACTAAAATAATTAAGATACTTGAGATAGATTCAATTAATATTATTTGGTTGGCACAAAAGTAATTGCAGTTTTTGGCAGTACTTCAATGGCAAACCTGCAATGACTTTTGCACCAACTTAATATTATTAATATGTTGTATCACTGTCATATAAGTCAACTGAAGATTTTCTTTTTTAAAAACCTCCTTGGCCTCAGAGCTCTTTACACCAGACTGATTTCAAGGAGGTAGAATGAACCCGTTTCTGAAGATTGTATGGAAATTATTTCTTTCATTTCCTTTCCCTCAGCAAACCATATAATGGGTGTAATAGGTAATGGCAAGGCTTGTGGGCTAATAGAGAACTATTAGCATATTTATGAAAATAGAGTCTCAGGCAGTTTCTTTGGTTAAAGAAAGAAACAGCTAAAGTTATTGAGTATTTATAGATTAAATTTTTGTGTGAAAGCAAATGTCTCTAACTTTGAAGGAAAAGTCTAATTAGAAATAACCCATGGCACCTCTTTTCAGTGTAAAATGTTCACAAATATGAACTTCCTAAGGCAAAATTTTGCATTAGGTTTTTATCTAGAATAAACTACTAAAAGTCAGCCACCCATCATTCACAATACCAAAAGTTATGGCTATAGCTAGGGCTAATTACCTTTAGTTTTCAAATGAAGTTGGTTTCTATCATGGTTATACTACTGAGAAAAAGATAACAAAATTCACGAGTTTCTCTGGAGCCTTCTCATGTTCATGCATGACCTTGGAGGTCCTTTCCAACTCTATGAGTCTAGGATTCCACAGTGAATTGTACCTGAAGTACTTTCACTGCTGCCTTATAGAAAGAGAAGTTTGGCTGAATTCCAGCTTATTTTTACTTTCAGATATACTCAAGTAGTTTCATACAGTGGACTATTTTCAGCTATTAAAAATTACGTTTTTTAAAGAAAACTTAAAGACAAAAAAACCATACTCAAATATACACACATTATATGTACTGTATTATTGCAATTTTATCTAAAATCTATTAAATAAATTCTACCAACAATTTTGAATAATTTATAATGGTTAGCTGTGGGAGTTGGCATTCTAGAGGATTTAAAATTTTTCTGTTTTCTATCTACCAGTAATTGTATGTAGAACATACAATAATCGGAAAGTTTGTCAAAATACTGATGTAGTTTACCCAACCCTTATTATAATCAATTACCATCAGTACTATGGGGAGCTATCACTACATGAAATACATATCTAAATATGCACACAAAGGTTAGTATGGGGGAAAAATCCCTAAAGAAGCATTAGCAGTGTTTTGAAAGGGGGCATACAGAGATGCTAAAGTCAAGTTTCCTTAGACTTGAACTTCACATAGCATAGCAATGATAGCACTTCACTGGGGCTATAAGATTACATACAACCAGTGCACCATATTCACGGGTTCTGTATCTGTAGATCCCATCAATCTTGGATCAAAAAATATTTTTAAAGGAGAATAAAAATGTCAATACAATAAAAATTACATTAAAAAGGCATAGTAACTATTTACATACATTGTATTAGGTATTATAAATACTCAATATTATTTAAAGTATACAGGAGGATGTGCATTGGTTATATGAAAATACTATGCCATTTTATATATGTGTCATGAGCATCTGCAGATTTTGGTGTCCACAAGGTGGATCCTGCCACTAACACTCCACGAATACTGAGGGACGATTTTATATACTGCAACTTTGTTTGGGTTACATTGGGTCACTTGGAAGACACAGATTGGCAAAGGTCAAGTTCTTGGTTGGAAGGAACATTGTTCAACTTAATTCAAATGAGAGGTGTTCAGTCTATTTTCATGAGTTGATTTTAAACAGTCCTAGATAATTATTTGTCACCTGAACAGGGTTCTCTGTCAATCAACACATGGATAGTCCCATCTGTGAAAGACAGGTTTTCCCACATGGATTGCACCAGCCATGGAGGGACTCCGTGGCAGTTACAGCTCTTAGGGTGATCTGCACATCTTCTTGGTGCTGAGCAGAAATCTGGGAGGCAATAAGGAGAGAGATCCTTCCTTAGTGCTAAATCAGTCTTGAAGTTCTTATCCGCAGAGAAAAAAAGACCAAAAGAAAAAAGCCTCCAAGTCTTTATTTTTGACAAAAGGATGGGACTACCTTCCCCACTTCTTTCTTTCAGTCTGCCTTTTATGATATTCTGCTGTTTAAGTCTCCCCTTGATGGCCATGTGAACCAGATGTGCCAGCACATTACTGGGAAAGCCTTGCCCGAAACATGTCATTCACTGACTAAGTAAAAATCATCAGGTTTTTCAGTACTTAAACAAGAACAAGAACAACAACAACAACAACAACAAAATTGACTTCCTGGAGTCAGCCTCCCATGATTTGGAAGATTCATATCATGAAATTGACCTGTATAGTTCGGAATAGATGGAGCTTAAGAACTTAAAGGAGTAGTGAGTTATGCAGGAGGAGAATATACAGATTGAACGTTCACTACCTTTGCTCTACAGTATTGATCACGGCTGAATTTCATTCATTAACCAAGTGTGTGATCAGTGTTGGGCTCCCTGCTGAACTGTGACCTTCCTGAGGAGGGGACTAGGTGCTACTTTAGGTCTAGTACAGTGTGCTGGATGCATTGCAGGCACTTTAAAAACTCCACTGAATAGATAATTCTGGCCTTTGACCTGGTCAGAATGGGACTAGTAAGCAATTCCATGTGTGAATGGCTATCTAGTTATCTATGTTACTAGAAATATCATGCAAAAATATCTGTACTTAGAAAGTGCACTGTTGATGAATAAAGCAGTAACAAAAATCTTACATGTTTTCTCTGAAATTCAACATGTAAATTTGATTTATATGCTAACCACTAATGATTGTTATTAGTGATAATGTTGATAATTTATTATTATAATTTTGATGATAATTTGGGGACATTTTTGTGATCCAGGCACTGTGCTCAGTGCTTCACCTACGTCATCTCATTAAATTCTCATAATGAACATGTGATATGTCATCAGTTTACAAATAAGGCCATTGGGACCCTAATATTCTGCAGTTCTGTGACCTACCCAGGTCTGCCTGACCCCAAAAGCCCATATGCTTATCTCTGAGGCTGCATTCCCTCTCAATTGGATTTGTAGTATGTATCATGCACTATTAAATATTTTACACATATTCATTTATTCATAAGACTTGTACTGAGTGGCTACTGTGTGTCAAGAATCGGGGATTGAAAAAAATGAGATAGGCTGTGCGTGGTGACTCATAACTGTAATCCCAGCACTTTGGGAGGCCAAGGTGGGCGGATCACCTGAGTTCAGGAGTTTGAGACCAACCTGGAAAACATGGGAAAATGCTATATCTACTAAAAATACAATAATTAGCTAGACATGGTGGCACATGCCTGTAGTCCCAGCTTCCTGGGAGGCTGAGGCAGGAGAATCGCTTGAATCTGGGAGGTGAAGGTTGCAGTGAGCCAAGATCACACCACTGCACTCCAGCCTGGGTGACGGTGAGACTCCATCTCAAAAAAAAAAAAAAATGAGATAAGGGGTCTCCAGGAGCTCACAAATAATGATAGGAGAAACCCTACAATTCTAAAGTAATAATGGCAATATTATAGTATATCTGTTATACCAGATATAGAAACCACAGAAAGGGTGCAGTCTATTCTAACTGGAAGTGATAAGAGGTTTCTCAGAGGATGTGACACTTAAGCCTAGAAGAGCAAGAAGGATTTAGCATGCAGATAAAGATGGGGAAGGGTAGTCCAAAGAAGCATGAAGCATGGGGTTGCTTATGAACTGCAAATATTTTTCATGGCTGTACTAGGTGGTACAAGGAGGGGAGGAGAGAAGGGCAAACCAGAAATAGTAGCCTCTAAGCCAGTGACTTCCAAAGTGTAGTCCCTGGACCAACAGCATCAACATCACCTGAAACATCATAGAACCGTGAATACTTAATCCCTACCCAGACCTTTTGATTTAGAAACTTTGGGATGGAGCCCAGTAATCAGGGTATTAACAAGTCCTCCAGATGAGTCTAATTGAGAACTGCTGGCCTAGGTCACGAATAGTCCATTTGGAAGTTTCTATAGTTTTTCTTCCTGTACTATTGCCTTGTTAGAGCATATTATCTTAGATTGTCGGAAAGGTGAAATTTTCTTAAAGAAAATCTCAGAAGTCTTTTAACTAGATTGTTAGTCTTCAGAATTTGCTTTTGAAAGCAGCAATTCAATAACCATGTATAAGGCATAACAGAATAAATGGTTTCCAAACTTGTTTGTGACCTGCATGGGACCTAAAAATACTCTCTCATTGTGCGATATCATGGGAAGAAAATGAATTTGCATGATGCATAAATGGTCGAATGGTTATACTGCTCTTTATATGACAAATTTGTGGAAAATGGCAAATAATACTTTTAGTTTATATACAGCTATAACAACAACTTATTATTTCTAAAGATTAAATTACGGTCTAGCAAAATGAAATGAACTACATGGTTACTTTTTCGTGAAATCATCTTCTAGCAGCAGTTTTTAAATGTGCAAACTCAGCTAATTGAAAGCAGAAAAACAATTCTCTTTCCATGAGATCTTTGAAGTAGCATCTGATACTTTACAATACTGGCTGGACAGAGCTGTCAGTCTGAGAGTGTCTTCATTTGGGGTGCTGACCTCTAAAGAATGATCTAATGTATAAGGAACCTAGAGCAGTAAACTCTGTCTTGGCAGACTCACCAGATAAAGATAAGCAAATGGCAGGTGAAAACAAAGCAAACAAAATGCCAACTAAGCCCTAAAGTCTCAAAGAGAAGGCTGATTACTAAAACTGATTATGGCCAACATCCATCACCAAAATTACAAAATGAAATCCACTATAGTCAAAAATGTCAAAAATGAAATCCACTATAATGGTTGTTTATTATCATGTAAACCAAACACTGGGCTGAGAAGATTTTTTTTCTGTTCAACTCATTGTCACTCATAAGCACCTGCATGTGACTCTTACCAGACCCTATTTATCTACCTGTACCACATTCTCACCACCTCTTGGCATATCTAAATCTATCCACATTAAAACTCACCTCAAATAACTCTCCTTTGCAAAACCACTCTTACTAGTTAATATCATACAATAGTTCCATCTTTAGGAATTTCTATTGCATGCCTTGCTTATACCAATAAACACAATGCTTGTTTTTCCCATTTCAGCTAATTTTGTATTACCTGTGCCACCTTTACAACGTTGTTTTGATATACTATCTGTTCTATTATTTACTTGAATACTTGGAAATTTTCTTTAACCTCCCTTTTTGCTAAGATAAATGTATTTAAAGCTAACTTGATTTTGAAGCTATAAATGGAATACTAGCACTTCCTAAAAAATAGAAGGCACATATTTAATACACATTAAAATAATTATATAACTATTTAAGTAAAAAATAATTCCTCCATGTAACACTTTAAATCATCTTGCTTACCACCAGTTGTCTTGCAATTTGTTCAGGATGAATTCAATAACATAATGTGGCATGAGTTCTCAAAGCATGAGCCCTGGAGCAGGAGCATTGGCATCATGTGAAAACTTCTTAAAAATGCAAATCCTCAGGCTCACCTAGGAAAGGGACCCCAGCCATCCATGTTTTAACAAGTCCTCCAAATGGGTCTGATGCATCGGTAAGTTTAAGAACTGCTGGGTTAAGGAATAGATTTTTGGGGGGAAATTCATAGTCCAAAGGTGAGCAATAGGAAGGCTGGATTCTCTGTTACTCCCTTTATGTCACAGAGAAATATCCTGGCCCAGATACTGCTGGACACAAAGTGAGTCTGTGGCTGGGGAGACGGTGCCCCTTTTTTGCTCTTCTTCCCTAAAAGGCAAGCATGGGCCAGTCACAGTGGCTCACACCTGTAATCCCAACATTGTGGGAGGCCAAAGCAGGTGGATCACCTGAGGTCAGGAGTTCGAGACTAGCCTGACCAACATGGTGAAACCCCATCTCTACTAAAAATACAAAAATAAGCTGGACATGGTGGCACATGCCTGTAATCCCAGCTGCTTGGGAAGCTGAGGCAGGAGAATCGCTTAAACCTGAGAGGCGGTGGTTTCAGTGAGCCGGCATCACGCCATTGCACTCCAGCCTGGGCAACAAGAGCAAAACAGCATCTAAAAAAAAAGAAAGAAAGAAAGAAAGAAAGGGCCGGGCGCGGTGGCTCAAGCCTGTAATCCCAGCACTTTGGGAGGCCGAGACGGGCGAATCACGAGGTCAGGAGATCGAGACCATCCTGGCTAACACGGTGAAACCCCGTCTCTACTAAAAAAATACAAAAAACTAGCCAGGCGAGGTGGCGGGCACCTGTAGTCCCAGCTACTTGGGAGGCTGAGGCAGGAGAATGACGTAAACCCGGGAGGCGGAGCTTGCAGTGAGCTGAGATCTGGCCACTGCACTCCAGCCTGGACGACAGAGCCAGACTCCATCTCAAAAAAGAAAGAAAGAAAGAAAGAAAAAGGGCAAGCATGAGCACAAACCTGTCAGTGGGGGGACAAGGCAGTTGGGTTTGAGTGCCAGCTATTTCCAGGAGTTGTCTAGGAGAACCAGATGTCCAGCACATGTGGGAAGTTGCATCCATTCTTGCCAGTGAGAAGCAGCCATCATTCCCATGGGAAGCCTGATGCAGCATCTTCCATGGGGAGAAGGGGGCGTTCCATAATTGCAGCTGTCTCCTCATCTAGACCATTCCGAGACAGCTCCCAGGGCCACTTTTAGGAATTCCTGCCCAGTGTACTATTGCAAAAGTACACACTGCACATTTTGGGAAACCCTGGCGTCTGTAAATTTGCATAAATTTCTCTGTGGCATTATACTCAGACTGTCAAATAGCTTTCTACTAGTATTTAATTTTTACAATTTCCTTGCATTTTGTTCCCAAGCACCTGTGTGTTTTCCTTTGTCTTCTCCATGGCACTGAGGTGCATGTTTTGGAGGTGCCCAGTAAGTATTAATATTTAGAACCATAAAATCTTAGAACTGGGAGGGTATTAAGAGATCATTTAATCCAGCCACTTATTTTCAAATGAGAAAACTGAGACACAGAAAGTTAAATGACTCGTTCATGTTCATATATTGGCCCGGCGTGGTGGCTCACACCTGTAATTCCAGCACTTTGGGAGGCCCAGGGTGGAGGATCACTTGAGCCCAGGAGTTTGAGACCAGCCTGGACAATATGGTAAAACTCTATCTCTAAAAAAAAAAAAAAAAAAAAAAAAAAAAAAAAAAATTAGCCAGGCTTTGCAGCACATGCCTGTGGTCCCAGCTACTTGGAAGGCTGAAGTGGGAGGATCGCTTGAGCCCAGGAGGTCAGGGCTGCAGTGAACTGTGATTGTACCACTACACTCCAGCCTGGGTGACAGAGTGAGACCCTGTCTCAAAACAAACAAACAAAACAGTTCATACATTAAATTAGCAGCAAGCAGAATAAAAAACCATGTCTCATGATTCTCAGTGAGGCATTGTTCTAGTATTAAACAATAATCAATACAGTTACTTTATCAAACATGTATGGCACACCCTCTGCACATTACGCCCTTATCAACATACAGAAGCATACTATATGGGAGGTTTCTTTAAATTTACTACAATGCTCCCTCTTCTAGAAGTATTTACTAAGTGTTTATATTGCTCATGGAGGAAAGTTATTTATTAGTAATTTATAAAGAGGACTTACTTGACCAGCCAGGATGATTTTTCTTCTGAATTACATCCTAATATGTATAGCTTTCTTGCTCTCAGCTTATTCCACTTGGAGCTATGCCCAGCACAATTTACGTCTATGAACTGCTGAACATTTAAGCAAATTAAGTGTCCAAAAAATCAAACACAAATTGTATCTTGGTGATTTATGCCTTCATAAAGCAAAACACATACAATGTGCCAAGCAAAGGCCAGATTTATAGTTCTGCTGGTTAGGAAAAATGAATAGATATATCCTAGAGAACATGTTGAGAACTGTGCTTATGTGTTTAGTTCTTAACCATGCGGGTTTCTCCCCATGATATTTATTTTACAAATCATCTTCAATGCTAATATGTAATGTAATCTGAGAATGGGAAAGACATACAAGAATTCTGGATGGAGATGTAGATGCCAGTTAACTTTCACCAGAGCCCCAAAAATACAGGCAACTGAGCAGCCCTGGATCTTTTATCTCTAATCTAACACCTTCAGGTTAAGCTAAGCAATTTCACTTAAACATCAGAAGATATGGGGTAGACAGTGAGAAGTAAACTGAGAGTGCCAAAGTAAACCAGAGACTAAGAGTTGACTCGAATCTCTACTAAGATGTTTCCAGTACCTCATAGGCTTTACAGACACACTATCCTACTGAAAGTATAGCGCAGTGATCACGCATATATGCATTGGAATCAGAGGAACAGGTTTGAATACCAGTGCCCCACCTACTGGCTGTGAGCATCTCTGTTTCCTTATCTGTAAATGAGGGTTAATGATATCTACTTCAAAGCTGTGTTTTTTGGCTTAATGAGATAATGGTTGTGTGGTAGGCCACCTCTAACATGGTTCCCAATAATCCCAACCTCCTGGTATCCATTCCCTCATCTTGGGGATGGGCTAAACCTAGTGACTCATGTCTACTGCACAGAATATATCAAAAATGATGGGTGTCACTTCCAAGATTTATTTACAAAAAGACTCTGACTTCTATCTTCCTTACCCTTGCGTGCCTTATTAATTGCTTGCTTTGAGAAAAGCTAGCTACCCCATGTGAGCTGCCTTGGAAAGAGATCCAGGTAGTGAGGAACTGAAGGAGGCCTCCAGCCAACACCAGCAAGGAACTGAGGCCCTTGGTCCAACAGTCCAGGAGGAACTAAATCTCACCAACCCCACATGAGTGAGCTTGAATGAGGATCCTCTCAGTTGAGCCTTAAGGTAAGTGAATGAATACCTTGATTTTAGCCTTAGGAGAGATACTGAGTCAGAGGACTTAGCTAAGGCACATCAAGATTTCTGACATGCAGAAATGGTGCGATAACAAACATTTGTTGTTTTAAGCTACTGAATTTGGGGCATTTTGTTACATAGCATTAGATACATACATACAGGTTGTAAAATGCTCAGCATGGTACCTGGCACATAGTATATTCTCTGTAAATGATGGCTATTATTTATTCTAGTTATTGATGGCTTTGTGCAAATGAAGATTACACAGTGATAATTTAATCACTCTACTTGTATTTAGGCTTGCAAATAAAGATTTTAAACCACATAGAGCCTTTAGCCATTTTGCTAGTATATAAACAATGAGCTAGCTACAATCATGAACATTATGTCTTCTATAAGAGCAGAGTGTGTGAAATAATATGGAATGTCACCTCTTAAGAGTCACCATCTTGCAGTATGTCCCAATCCTGAGTTACTCTGGGGTAAATTTGTCCTATCTGAGCTAGAATGCTGACATTTCTATTGCAATTCACTGACTGAGGCTAAAATTTCAGGTAGCTACAAAAGAGTCAATCTTGTGGAACCTGCTTAATTAAAAACCTGACATTCAAAGCCCACAATGTGTTTTCTTTTGGAGAAAAGCCACAGTATAATTGAGTACGGGACAAAGATATTTCAATTTAAGGTCAGGTCGTGTAAAGCTGTCATAAAAGTCAAATGAAATTTATCCTGAAAGAATAACCAAAATTTGGAAACAGATTTATGTACAAGGTTGTTCATTGCAGCATTATTTACAAACATAAAAAATATGCGAGACAACCTAAATGCCCAACAACAGGGGACTCATTGAATTATTTGTGGCGTGTTCATACCTTGGAATAGTATAAGGCTATTAAACATGTTTTGCATAAATATTTACCAACCTGGAGTAAATGCTTACAAAGTATTGTTAATTTAAAAAGATGAGTATAAAACTATTTGAATGGTGTGATCTAATTTGAAGGAAAAGTGTAATTGTGTGCACACATGCATGTGTGTATGAGAATGACAGAGGGTTTGTTTTCCTAACCTTCCCTTTTTCCAACCTTTCTTTCCCCCTCACACACGGTGGCATTTCCATTTCCTGCCAGAATAGGTCTTTTTGTAATTGCTGTTGTCAGAAAAGTAATATAAGAAAGAACAAAGGAAGAGGAGAGGAATTAGCTAAGATAGTAATTTAATTTGCATATTTGGGGAAGAGAGAAGGGAAAGGAGAAAGGATAGTGAAGAGGACTGAAGAGAGATATGGAGCTGTTGAAAATATGCTTCTTTTTAAAATTCTTTATCTGTTTTCTGATTTTCCAGTTATATCTGCAAGAAACTGTGCTTCTTAATTGCAAAACCCAATAGACTGAAACTTTGGATTATAATTTCCTAAGTATGATATGAACAGAAGATTGAAAAAAACTGTCAATAAACTAGGTATTGAAGGAGCATGCCTCAAAATAATAAGAGCCATATGTAACATACTCACAGCCAATATCATACTGAATGGGCAAAAGCTGGAAGCATTCCCCTTGAAAACCGGCACAAGACACGGATGCCCCCTCTCCCCACTCCTATTCAGCATAGTATTGGAAGTTCTGGCCAGGGCAATCAGACAAACAAATGAAATATAGGGTATTCAAATATGAAGAGAGGAAGTAAAATTACCTTTGTTTGCAGATGACATGATCCTATATCTAGAAAACCCCATCATCTCAGCCCTAAAGTTTCTTAAGCTGATAAACAACTTCAGCAAAGTCTCAGGATACAAAATCAATGTGCAAAATCACCAGTATTACTATACCCCAACAACAAGCAAGCACAGAGTCGAATTATGAATGAACTCCCATTCACAATTGCTACAAAAAGAATAAAATACCTAGGAATACAGCTAGCAAAGGAACTGAAGGACCTCTTCAAGGAGAACTTCAAACCACTTCTCAAAGAAGAAGACATTCCATGCTCATAGAATCAATATCATGAAACATTCCATGCTCATAGAATCAATATCATGAAACCCAAAATAATTTATCGATTCAATACTATTTCCATTACATGACCGTTGACATTCTTCACAGAATTAGAAAAAAACAATTTTAAACTTCATATGGTATCAAAAAAACAGCCTGAATAACCAAGATAATCTTAAGCAAAAAGAAGAAAGCTGGAGGCATCACACTACCCAACTTCAAACTGTTCTACAAGACTACAGTAACGAAAACAGCATGGTACTGGTAAAAGAACACAGACATAAACCAATAGAACAGAATAGAGAACTCAGAAATAAGACTGTACACCTATAACCATCTGATCTTTGACAAACTTGACAAAACCAAGCAATGAGGAAATGACTCCCTAATTCATAAATGGTGCTGGGAGAACTGGCTAGCCATACACAGAAAGTTGAAACTGGATCCCTTCCTTACTTCCATATACAAAGATTAACTCAAGGTGGATTAAAGACTTAAATGTAAAATCTAAAACTATGAAAACCCTAGAAGAAAATCTAGGCAATACCCTTCAGAATATAAGCATAGGCAAAGATTTCATCATGAAAACACCAAAAGCAATTGCAACAGAAGCAAAAATTGAGAAATGGTATCTAATTAAACTTAAGAGCTTCCTTTTTAAAAAAAATTTTATTTCCATAGGTTTTTGGGGAACAGGTGGTATTTGGTTACATAAGTAAATTCTTTAGTGGTGATTTGTAAGATTTTGTTGGACCCATCACCTGAGCAGTATGTGCTGAACCTAATTTGTAGTCTTTTATTCCTTACCCCCTTCCCACCCCTTCCCCCTGAGTCCCCAAAGTCCATTGTATCATTCTTATGCCTTTGCATCTTCATAGCTTAGTTCCCACTTACGAATGAGAACATACAATGTGTGGTTTTTCATTCCTGGGTTACTTCACTTAGAATAATAGTCTCCAATCCCATACAGGTTGCTGTGAATACCATTAATTCATTCCTTTTTATGGCTGAGTAGTATTCCATCACATATATATGTGTGTGTGTGTATATGTGTGTGTTTATATATATGTACACATCATGTATATGTATATGATGTATATGTATAAGAAACCAGTTTCTTATCCATTCATTGATGGGCATTTGGGCTGACTCTACATTCTTGCAATTGTTAATTGTGCTGTTGTAAATATGCATGTGCAAGTATCTTTTTCATATAATGACTTCTTTTCCTCTGGGTAGATACTCAGTAGAGGGATTGCTGGATCAAATGGTAGTTAGTTCTACTTTTAGTTCTTTAAGGAATCTCCACAGTATTTTCCATAGTGGTTGTACAAGTCTACATTCTCACTAGCAGTGTAGAAATGTTCCCTTTTCACCACATCCACACCAACATCTATTATTTTTTTGATTTTTTGATTATGGTCATTCTTGCAGGAATAAGGTGGTATTACATTGTGGTTTTAATTTGCATTTCCCTGATCATTAGTGATGCTGAACATTTTTTCATATGTTTGTTGACCATTTGTGTATCTTCTTTTGAGGATTTTCTATTCATGTCCTCGGCCCACTTTTTGATGGGACTGTTTGTTGTTGTTGTTGTTTCTTGCTAACTTGTTTGAGTGTGTTGTAGAATCTGGACATTAGTCCTTTGCTGGATGTATAGATTGTGAAGATTTTCTCCCATTCTGTGGGTGGTCTGTTTATTCTGCTGACTGTTCCTTTTGCCACCCAAAAGCCTAAACTAAAGAGCTTCTACAGGACAAAAGAAACTATCATCAGAGTGAACAGACAACCTACAGAATGGGAGAAAGTTTTTGCAATCTATCCATCGACAAAGTCTAATATCCAGAGTCTACAAGGAACTTAAACAAATTTTTAAAAAATTTAAAAGTAGGCAAAAAACACGAACAGACACTTCTCTAAAGAAGACACCCATTCAGCCAACAAGTATGAAAAAAGCTCAACACCACTGATGATTAGACAAATGCCGAACAAAACCACAATGAGATACCATCTCATGCCAGTCAGAATGGTGCTTATTAAAAAGTTCAGAAACAACAGATGCTGGCAAGGTTGCAGGGAAAAAGGAACACTTTTACAGTGTTGGTGGGAATATAAATTAGTTCAACCATTGTGTAAGACAGTGTGGTGATTACTCAAAGATCTAGAAGCAGATATAGCATTTGACCCAGCAATCCCATTGTTGGGTATATACCCAAAAGAATATAAATCATTCTATTATAAAGATACTTGCACACGTATGTCCATTGCAGCACTATTCACAATAGCAAAGAGATGGAGTCAACCCAAATGTTCATCAATGATAGACTGGATAAAGAAAATGTGGTACATATACACCATGGAATACTACTATGCATCTATAAAAAGGAACAAGACTATGTCCTTTGCAGAGACATGGATGGAGTTGGAAGTCAGTATCCTCAGCAAACTAACGCAGGTACAGAAAACCAAATACAAATGTTCTCACTTATAAGTGGGAGCTGAATAATAAGAACACATGGACACATGGGGTGGGAGGGTTAATAACACACACTGGAGCCTGTGGGGTCAGGGAAGTGAGAGCATCAGGAAGAATAGCTAATGAATGCTGAGCTTAATACCTAGGTAATGGGATGATCTGTGCAGCAAACTACCATGGCACACATTTGCCTATGTAACAAACCTACAGGGCACATGTACTCCTGAACTTAAAATAAAAGTTGAAGGGGGAAAAATGATTATATATACCCCATTGTTCACCTGGTGCCCAAGATTCCCTCTATACCCCAGGACCATTTCTCCTCTCAAATCAGTCTAAATTAAAGGTAGGAAGATTACACCATGGTACCAGGAAGTTGTTCTTCAATGTAAGGAAGAAACAGTTTAAAACAATTACTGCTGACCATGACTGAATCTTGAATTTATGTCTCCATTTTCTGACATGCAGTTGGTGCAGTAAGACCAGAGATGCCTTCTCCATGGGAAGCACCTTGTGCAGGGAAGGCCCAGGCCAGAGCCACCTGGAGCAGTTCAACTCTAGGTCTTGAAAAGAATCTCTCTTCTCTTTGTTTTGTTCTTCCTTGTGCTCTTCTTTGTTTATTCTTTACCTTTATTCATCAGCCAATTGATAAACTCTAGCAATGCATCTCAACTGAGCAACAGTACCAATGAATTAGTATCAGCTTGTTCCTGGGGATCTTGATAAAACACAACACTTGATGAAACAGATTCTCATTCAGTGTATCTGTGGTGGGCCCTGAGATTCTGCAATTCTGATGAGCTTACAAGGGATGCCAATACAGCTGGTCTGTGAATAACACCTAGAGGAGTCTCAAAGATTGAGAACTGAGATGAGGATGTGTGCACAGAGGAAATGGACTGAGGAGGCTGCATTTGCATTTAGTGTATTGGACTGAAGGCACAAAAAGAGTCTTTGTAATTTCCACGTGATTCTTTATAAGTCATCAGGTCTAAGGGTTCAAAATGAGGGTGTAGCTTTTAAGCATTCTAATACTGAATAGAGTGTTTTTGCCTAGAGTGACTGCTCTAACCAGCTCCTCCAGGAATGGAGGGCTACAGTAAAAGTCTGGTGATTCAAGGATTCAGTAGTTACACCTGTCTTCTGGAATCATAAATGATCTAATTTTCTCCTTTGTATATATATTTCATATTTTCTACAATGAACATGTATTACTTCTTAATTGGGAAAAAATGGCAAAAATCTTTAACTTGTTTCTTACTGCAGAATCTTTTTGGTTTTTATGGGTAAAGTGCAGATTATTTTGTTTCTTAGAAAATGCTATGCTCTTTGTGTTTTTTTCTGATCTTTGATTTGTGGGAGCAGCTATTAATTGCCTAGGAAATAAGGATGACAAATAAAATGGCACTGGTTCCGCTTGAAAGAGAAAACACTCAAGAGGAGTTTTCAGCATTATCAGAGTTAAGTTCATAAAGAACAGGGCCTGATTATTTATTTATTTTTCCCATTGAGAAAAGAAGGAAAGATCTGTTTCAACAAGGATTGAAATTAGCGTTGGAAAATTATTTCCCAATTGTAAACGTTCTTAAATGGAGAAGCAAGTTATCAAGGGAGATTTGTAATCTCTGTCCTTGAAGACGTTTTAAAAATCTATATATGTGAGTTGTCAAGTTTGTAGATGATGTGTGGGATATATAAAATCCCAAAATGATATCTTTCTCACTTAGCATATTTGGGCCACTTCCATTTGCCAAAAATTAGCGTGACGTCAGGGGGTGTAAACTAATGCTAGTAATCACAAAAGAAAAATGTAGTTAGAAATCTACCTGCTATAAATAGCTTAAATAATGCAATCCAAAAGCAAATATAAATGATTTTTGGTTAGCCACAGTTTGGGATTACTCATACCACTGCTCTATTAGTACAAGTAATTGAAAATTGACCCTGTAATCAATCCCCATTTCTTTGATTTAATTCAGGCTCATTCCTCACCAGGGGCAGTGCCAGGCACTCTATGACTTCAGGAAGCCCCTTGTGGCCTGAAGGACCTTTGGTTATGATTTTAAAAGGTGACAGATTATTGACGTAGTAAAATTATTCAAGGCAATGCAGTTAAATGTTCCCCTTTGATACCAATAGACATTCATTAAAATTTAAATAAACTTTTAATTGTATTGAATTACTATGAAATCTGTATACACGCTGTTTTGGTCTTTCTGAGATCTTATGAGACTGGAAAAAATACAGTCTTTCTCTTTTCCTAAGGACCTGTGTCACCATGATTACGACATACTGATGTCAGCCAAAGTACAGGCAGTTTTATATCCTAGTAAATACTGACTCTTCATCTTCTTTATCTCATCACAGGCCTGATCTTCCTGTGGGGGAGCCCACTTCAGTGACAAGCATCATCATCTCCCCACTGCCAAGGATAACACTTGAGAGCCATCCTTCTTAGTTCGTTCTCATTCATATGCTGCACCTTGTTAATTACCAGCCCCATCCAAGACTACCTCTTAAATATCTCTTTAACATATCCTCTTCTTTCCATCCTCATAACCATCACTCTGGTCTAGGCTACCATATTCTCGCATCTGACTCTTTCTACAACTCCCTAATGGGTCTCTCTACTTCTGTTTTGACCAACCCCTCTCCCTTCCAATCCAGGTTACGTATGTCAGCCAGATTGATCTTTCTGTAAAGGAAATCTAATGGTGTTACTTCCTAGCTTAAAACTCTTTAATGAAAAACCACGTATTTCATGATTCCATTTATAGAGACAGCACATAGATTAGTGGCCAACCAGGGCTAGAAGAGGTGAGGGAAATGGGAGTGACTACTAATGGGAATGTGGTTTCTTTTGGGAGTTACAAAAATGTTCTAAAATTGATTGTGATAATGATTACAGAACTCTGTGAACAGATTAAAAACCACTGAATTATGTACTTGTAAGTAGGTGAATTATATGAAATGTGAATTATATCTTCATAAAGCAGTTATTTTTAAAAAATACCTCTTCAATGGCTCCTCAATGATCTTCATATAAAGATTTTTGATGATGAGCATTTTTTCATGTGTCTGTTGGCTGCATAAATGTCTTCTTTTGAGAAGTATCTGTTCATATCCTTTGTCCACTTGTTGATGGGGTTGTTTTTTTTTCTTGTAGATTTTTGAGTTCTTTGTAGATTCTGGATATTAGCCCTTTGTCAGATGAGTAGATTGCAAAAAATTTCTCCCATTCTGTAGGCTGCCCGTTCACGCTGATGGTAGTTTCTTTTGCTGTGCAGAAGCTCTTTAGTTTAATTAAATCCCATTTGTCAATTTTGGCTTTTGTTGCCATTGCTTTTGGTGTTTTAGACGTGAAGTGCTTGTCCATGCCTATGTCCTGAATGGTATTGCCTAGGTTTTCTTCTAGGTTTTTATGGTTTTAGGTCTAACATTTAAGTCTTTAATCCATCTTGAATTAATTTTTATATAAGGTGTAAGGAAGGGATCTAGTTTCAGCTTTCAACATGTGGCTAGCCAGTTTTCCCAGTACCATTTGTTAAATAGGGAATCCTTTCCCCATTTCTTGTTTTTGTCAGGTTTGTCAAAGATCAGATAGTTGCAGATGTGTGGTATTATTTCTGAGGGCTCTGTTCTGTTCCATTGGTCTATATCTCTATTTTGGTACCAGTACCATGCTGTTTTGGTTACTGTAGCCTTGTAGTATAGTTTGAAGTCAGGTAGTGTGATGCCTCCAGCTTTGCTCTTTTGGCTTAGGATTGACTTGGTAATGAGGGCTCTTTTTTGGTTCCATATGAACTTTAAGGTAGTTTTTTCCAATCCTGTAAAGAAAGTCATTTGTAGCTTGGTGGAGATGGCATTGAGTCTATGAATTACGTTGGGCAGTATGGCCATTTTCACGATATTGATTCTTCCTATCCATGAGCATGGGATGTTCTTCCATTTGTTTGTATCCTCTTTTATTTCGTTGAGCAGTGGTTTGTAGTTCTCCTTGAAGAGGTCTTTCACATCCCTTGTAAGTTGGATTCCTAGGTATTTTATTCTCTTTGAAGCAATTGTGAATGGGAGTTCACTCATGATTTGGCTCTCCGTCTGTTATTGGTGTATAAGAATGCTTGTGATTTTTGCACACTTCATTTTGTATCCTGAGACTTTGCTGAAGTTGCTTATCAGCTTAAGGAGATTTTGGGCTGAGACGATGGGGTTTTCTAGATATACAATCATGTCATCTGCAAACAGGGACAATTTGACTTCCTCTTTTCCTAATTGAATACCTTTATTTCTTTCTCCTGTCTGATTGCCCTAGCCAGAACTTCCAACACTATGTTGAATAGGAGTGGTGAGAGAGGGCATCCTTGTCTTGTGCCAGTTTTCAAAGGGAATGCTTCCAGTTTTTGCCCATTCAGTATGATATCGGCTGTGGGTTTGTCATAAATAGTTCTTATTATTTTGAGATACATTCCATCAATACCTAATTTATTATAGAGTTTTTAGCATGAAGGGCTGTTGAATTTTGTCAAAGGCCTTTTCTGCAACCCTTGAGATAATCATGTGGTTTTTGTCTTTGGTTCTGTTTATATGCTGGATTACGTTTATTGATTTGTGTATGTTGAACCAGCCTTGCATCCCAGGGATGAAGCCCACTTGATCATGGTGGATAAGCTTTTTGATGTGTTGCTGGATTCAGTTTGCCCGTATTTTATTGAGGATTTTTGCACTGATGTTCATCAGGGATATTGGTCTAAAATTCTCTTTCTTTGTTGTGTCTCTGTCAGGCTTTGGTATCAGGATGATGCTGGCCTCATAAAATGAGTTAGAGCGGATTCTCTCTTTTTCTACTGATTGGAATAATTTCAGAAGGAATGGTACCAGCTCCTCCTTGTACCTCTGGTAGAATATAGCTGTCAATCCATCTGGTCCTGGACTTTTTTTGGTTGGTGGGCTATTAATTATTGCCTCAATTTCAGAGCCTATTGGTCTATTCAGAGATTCAACTTCTTCCTGGATTAGTCTTGGGAGGGTGTATGTGTTGAGGAATTTATCAATTTCTTCTAGATTTTCTAGTTTATTTGCATAGAGATGTTTACAGTATTCTCTGATGGTAGTTTGTATTTCTATGGGATAGGTGGTGATATCCCCTTTATCTTTTTTTATTGCATCTCATCATCACTGGCCTTCAGAGGAATGCAAATCAAAACCACAATGAGATACCACCTCACACCAGTTAGATAGGCTATCATTAAAAAGTCAGGAAACGGCCGGGCATGGTGGCTCACGCCTGTAATCCCAGCACTCTGGGAGGCCAAGACGGGTGGATCACGAAGTCAGGAGATCGAGACCATCCTGGCTAACACGGTGAAACCCCGTCTCTACTAAAAACACAAAAATTAGTGGGGCATGGTGGCGGGCGCCTGTAGTCCCAGCTACATGGGAGGCTGAGGCAGGAGAATGGCATAAACCTGGGAGGCGGAGCTTGCAGTGAGTGGAGATCATGCCGCTGCCCTCCAGCCTGGGTGACAGAGCGAAACTCTGTCTCAAAAAAAAAAAAAAAAAAGTCAGGAAACAGCAGGTGCTGGAGAGGATGTGGAGAAACAGGAACACTTTTACACTGTTGGTGGGACTGTAAACTAGTTCAACGGTTGTGGAAGACAGTGTGGCGATTCCTCAGGGATCTACAACTAGAAATACCATTTGACCCAGCCATCCCATTACTGGGTATATACCCAAAGGATTATAAATCTTGCTGCTGTAAAGACACACGCACATGTATGTTTATTGTGGCACTATTGACAATAGCAAAGACTTGGAACCAACCCACATGTCCCACAATGATAGACTGGATTAAGAAAATGTGGCACATATACACCATGGAATACCAAGCAGCCGTAAAAAAAGGATGAGTTAATGTGCTTTGTAGGGACATGGATGAAGCTGGAAACCATCATTCTTAGCAAACTATTGCAAGGACAAAACAACCAAACACCGCATGTTCTCATGCATAGGTGGGAATTGAACAATGAAAACACTTGGACACAGGAAGGGGAACATCACACACTGGAGCCTGTTGTGGGGTGGGGGAGGAAGGAGGGATAGCATTACGAGATATACCTAATGTAAATGATGAGTTAATGGGTGCAGTACACCAACATGGCACTTGTATACATATGTAACAAACCTGCACGTTGTGCGCATGTACCCTAGAACTTAAAAGTATAATAAAAAAATAAAAAATAAAAAAGATTTTTGACATTGCCTGTAATGATCTTAATGATCTACCCTCAGCCCCAGCCTTATTCATGGCATGCCCCACTTCTACCATGTGAATTTCTTTGGGCCCCTTAATCTTGGCATCCACTGTTTTACCTCTGAGTTTTGCACTTGCTACTTCTTCTGCCATCCTCTCCACTCCAATTGCCTCAATTTTCACCTGAATAATCTGACTTATCTTCAATGTGCCATTAAGTTATCGCTTACCCTAGGAAGCTTTCTGAATCTTGCTTTTTGGATGTCCCTTCAATGAGCGTCCCAATCGCCATACTTAAACACATTTATACTTGTTTACTTTGTTTTCTAAATGCCCTCTAAATTCAGTGAGACATCAGGCACAGTGTCTACTGTGATCTCTCAGTCTAACACAGTACCTGGCATGTATAGGATACCAAATAAATAAGTTGAATGAATGAATGACTGAATTACATATTCAAATTTTATTCAAAGGATAACATTTTTTATTTCCTACTAGGATTATGTTTCCCAGTGTGGAACTGGTTCTTTTTTTAAAATAGTATATACATGTTGCTTTTATTTCTTCACCAGATATATACTCAAAGCCCTTTGTAATTTTCATAACTCTAGTAAACTCCATCTCAAAAGTTACCAAAAAGCAATTACTAAAGCCAATGGGTGACTCTTTGTTAGTCTTCATTCTCCCTGACTTTTTTGCAGCCATAGATGTTGTCTCCTTCTTCTACCTAAGTCAGTGGTTTTCAAAGTCTGATCCCAGGACCAATAGCAGCAGCAACAATAGCACCTAGAAACTTGTTGGAAATGTAGATTCTTGGGCCTCATCCCACACCTACTGAGTCAGAAACTCTGGTGGGTGGGACTCAAAAATCTGTGTTTTGACAAGCACTCCAGGTGGTTCTGATGCACACTAAAATTTAAGAACAACTCCCCAAAGCTAATTCATTTTGGTAAACTTGACTTTTCTTGTCACAGCAAGGGGTAGAAAGAGTGATGAAGACAGCAAGCTCCCATAGCTGCTCCCAAGTCAAGCTAATTCACAGACTCTCTATTACTTCCAGCTTAGGGTTCCACATTCATGAAGTACTGGCTCCCAGGTGGTACAAGTTAGGCAATGTAGATTCTTGAATGTACATTATACAAAGTTTATTTGCCCTGACCATATCCACAATGGTGGAAAAACAATAGATGTGCATTTCTTAAGAAATTCTCAAATTCACAAGCTGAGTTTTATTTACAACTCAAGTCCTCCTTTTTTTTTTTGTTTTTGTTTTTAATCTTATTCTGTATTGTCTGCACAACTCCTCTCACAGTCTTATCCAGACCTTCACAGAAGGTAGAGATGGCTATATCAAAGGCTCCATCCCTAATTATGGTTATTCGTATTTGGTTTTTCTCATTAGAGCACCATTAACAAGAGGCAGCTCTGAAAGTGGCACCTCCAGACAGAAGAGCCTATATCGTTGACTTTAGCTGGATGCTCCTTCATTTGACTGAATTCTGAGTTCCTGACGGCTCCTTCTTCTCTTCTTTCTTTCTTTTTTTTCTTTTTTTTTTTTTTTTTGAGATGGAGTCTTGCTCTGTAGCCCAGGCTGGGGTGCAGTGGCTCGATCTCTGCTCACTAGAAGCTCCACCTCCCGGGTTCACACCATTCTTCTGCCTCAGCCTCCCGAGTAGCTGGGACTACAGGTACCCAACACCATGCCCAGCTAATTTTTTGTATTTTTAGTAGAGACAGGGTTTCACCATGTTAGCCAGATGGTCGGCTCCTTCTCTTCTTTCTACAATCATTTTTGGACTTAAAACTGCAATGCTGCTTGCTAAATACAGTAAGTTTTTCTTATTGTATTTATGATACAATAGATTACCCGTCTCTCATCATTTGGCACTATTGCCCACTTCTACCTTCCTAAAAGTTTATCTTCCCTTGACGTCTATGACGGTGGTTTTCTTCCTACATTGACCATTTTTATGCTAGTTCTTCTTTCTCCTCTCACACTTAACTGGGGACCTTCTGCAAGGATTAATTAGGCTTTTATCTTTTATTCATATACACTGTGTTTTGGAGAAGCATCCGTTTAGCTATTATTTCTATTTAAGAAACTCACAAAATATTCCTAGCCTTAGTTTCTTCCAGATTTCAAATCCATATAGTCAACTATCTGTTGGATATTTCCAATTGAATGTTCTTTGAGTTATCCAAATTCAACAATTTCTAAAATCAAACATGTTATTCTTCTAGCCTACTCTATCATGCTGTTAATCAAACTTGAAAAACCTAGTGTTATCCTTGAACATTCTCTCAATTTCCATTTCATTACTCTTGTCCAGTGTCACTTTAGTTGATACCCTAAAAGGCTTCTTTGTCTTCATTTTTTTTCTGAACTCCTAAGTCCAATCTAGTCTATTCAGTGTTGCCATGTTACTCAAAAAACCTCAATGGTTGTCCATTGCCTAAGGATGGAATCCAAAATCTTTGTCCTGATATTCAAAAGACTTCACAAATGCTCAAAACTTCTTTCCAATGTCAGCACCCATTATCATCCAAACAATCTCTCTGGTCTTGCCCAAATAAACTACTGCTATTGCTAGTACTATACTCACTACCACCACCACCACTCACCACCACCACTATTGCTACTACCACTATCATCAGTACCACTACTGTCACAACAGACAAGAGCAGCTAACATTTATTGAGAGTTTACTATGTGTGAGGCACTATGTTAAATGCTTCAAATTCATCATTTTGTTTAATTCTCATAACAACGTTGTAGGGTTATCCTCGTTATGTACATAGGAAAACCAAGAAATACAAAAAGTTAAGTAACTTCCCATGTTCAAATACTAGTAATTGATGGAGATACAAGTTGAATTTAGTTCTGTCTATGTCAAAAGGCTATAAATTCTATGGCAGTAAGGGCTGTTGTTTCTCTCCAATGCTTAGCTCAGTGCCAGACCCATGTGATCAATAAATGTTTTGTAAATGAACATTGAATAAATTTTAAATTCTATTCTCTTACTTGTTATAATCCCCTAGCCTTATAGTCCTCTAAATATCTTTTCATTCATTCCCACTTTTAGGCATTTTTTTCACCCTGTTAGCCTTATTTTGAATATTCTTACTGTCATCTCTCTTTTTTATTTTTTCCAGACCTGAAAGAAAGACAGAATTTATTTTTCTTCTATTTGAGACAAGGTCTCAGTCTGTTGCCCTGCCACTGTAATGCAGTGACATGATCATAGCTCACTGTAGCCCTGAACTCCTGGGCTCAAACAGTCCTCCTGCCTGAGCCTCCCAAGTAGCTAGGACTGTAGGTATGAACCACCATGGCCCGCTAATTTGGGGTTTTTGTTTTTGTTTTTGTTTTGTAGAGACAGGGTCTCGCTATGTTGTCCAGTCTGGCCTCAAACTCCAGGCCTCAAACGATCCTCCTACTTCAGCCTCCCAATGTGCTGGGATTACAGGCACGAGCCACCATATCCAGCTGTCATCTCTGTCTTTCCAATCCTACCTTGTTTTCAAAGTATTCATAAAGTCCTTGCATCCTTCTCAAATATTTTCCCAGCAAAAAGTTCTTCTCACTAAATTTCAATAGGAATTATTTTCTTTTCCACTCATTTGATTTTCATCATATCTTGCTTTGCATTATTCTTTAACTTTGTGTATGCTTTCTCACCCAAGTGAGATTATGAGTTCTTCTAGAACAGAGACTTTGAGCTAACTTTTAATAATTGGTACAGAATTAAGTAAATGGAACTTTGAATGTCAAAGAAGGTTAATCAAAAGTTTCTAAAATGAGAAAGCAATTTGCTCACAACCATCAGTGATTCTCTGACATTTGAATCATTCTCTATGACTATTAGTCTATAGTTAGGGTAATGTTACGGCATAACAGATGAACCCCAGAATTTCAGCAGCTTAACACAATGGAAATTTATTTTTTGCTCAATTAGCAGTCCAATGCAGGTGGATGACTTTCCTTTGCTTACTAATTCTATCCTACGATTTTATATCCTGAAAACTGAGATTGGGGTGGGAGATGGTGGGCAGGAGCTGGAGAGAAGAGGGCAAAGAAGGCCCACCTTCTTCCTATCTGCCTTGCTTTGAAGTTACATATTACTTTGGCTCACATTTCACTGGAAAGAATTAATTACATGGTCCCTCCTAGCAGCAAGAAGCGGAGAAATGCAGTCCCTGACTGGGCAGCTCCATAGGAACAGTGTTATGAAAGGAGAAGGATGGATGTTCGTAGAGTTGGCCATCTATTCTACCACTACTTAGTGAATATTTCTTATTTCCAGCAATAATAATACATATTTGAATCAACCTTTCACAAATTCAACACAGATTTGATTTATGAATTCCAGTCTATGGCACTCTAAAAATTCCTAATTTAATCCACAGTGCTGTGGAAATCACTACACAAATAGATGGCACTCATGAATTTATCTTAATGATGTTAATTATAAGCCAAGATAATTTGCTGCCCACTGCCTCTACTTCATACCCAAATGGCAGCTGTAGATGATGTAATAGAACATGCATTTCAATTTTTTTTTATTTCACATTTATGTATTTGGGTTAAGTACGGCTTGGTCTACCTCTTAAATCCCATAAATTTCATCCCAAGGTCATTTTTTTTTTTTGAGACCCAGTCTCGCTCTGTCGCCAAGGCTGGAGTGCAATGGCATGATCTCAGTTCACTGCTACCTCTGCCTCTGGGTTCAAGCGATTCTTCTGCCTCAGCCTCCCGAGTAGCTGGGACTACAGGAGAGCACCACCACATATTTTATATATATATAAATATATAAAAATATATTTTATATATTTTTAGTAGAGATTTTTAGTAGAGATGGGGTTTCACCATATTGGCCAGGCAGGTCTCAAACTCCTGATCCCATGATCAGGCCTGCCTCAGCCTCCCAAAGTGCTGGGATTACAGGTGTGAACCACCACGTCAGGCTATCCCAAGGTAAATTTTTTCTTTTCTTTTTTTTATACTTCAAGTTCTAGGGTACATGTGCACAACATGCAAGTTTGTTACATAGGTATACATGTGCCATGTTGCTTTGCTGCACCCATCAACTCGTCATTTACATTAGGTATTTCTCCTAATGCTATCCCTCCCCCAGGTCCCCAACCCCAACCGGCCTCAGTGTGTGATGTTCCCCTTCCTCTCTGTCCATGTGCTCTCATTGTTCAACTCCCACTTATGAGTGAGAACATTCAGTGTCTGGTTTTCTGTTCCCGTGTTAGTTTGCTGAGGATGATGGCTTCCAGCTTTATCCACGTACCTGCAAAGGACATGATTGTGTTCCTTTTCATGACTGCATAGTATTCTATGGTGTATATGTGCCACATTTTCTTTATCCAGTCTATCATGGATGGACATTTGGGTTGGTTCCAAGTCTTTGCTATTGTGAATAGTGCTGCAATAAACATTTATGTGCATATGTCTTTACAGTAGCATGATTTATAATCCCTTGGGTATATACCCAGTAATGGGATCCCTGGGTCAACTGGAATTTCTAGTTCTAGATACTTGAGGAATCACCACACTGTCTTCCACAATAGTTACATGCCCACCAACAGTGTAAAAGTGTTCCTATTTCTCCACATCCTCTCCAGCATCTGTTGTTTCCTGACTTTTTAATGATCACCATTCTAGCTGACATGAGATAGGATCTCATTGTGGTTTTGATTTGCATTTCTCTGATGACCAGTGATGAAGAGCATTTTTTTCATGTGTCTGTTGGCTGCATAAATGTCTTCTTTTGAGAAGTGCCTGTTCATATCCTTTGCCTATTTTTGATGGGGTTGTTTGTTTTGTTTTGTTTTGTTTTTTCTTGTAAATTTGTTTAAGTTCTTTGTAGATTTCTGGATATTAGCCCTTTGTCAGATGGGTAGTTTGCAAAAATCTTCTCCCATTTTGTATTGCCCGTTCACTCTGAAGGTAGTTTCTTTTGCTGTGCAGAGGCTCTTTAGTTTAATTAGATCCCACTTGTTTATTTTTATTTTTGTTGCCATTCATTTTGGTGTTTTAGTCATGAAGTCCTTGCCCATGCCTATGTCCTAAATGGTAATGCCTAGGTTTTCTTCCAGAATTTTTATGGTTTTAGGTCTAATATTTAGATCTTTAAACCATCTTGAGTTACTTTTTGTATAAGATGTAAGGAAGGAATCCAGTTTCAGCTTTCTACATACGGCTAGCCAGTTTTCCCAGCACCACTTATTAAATAGGGGATACTGTCCCCATTTCTTGTTTTTGTCAAGTTTGTCAAAGATCAGATGGTTGTAGATGTGTGGTATTATTTCTGAGGCCTCTGTTCTGTTCCATTGGTCTATATCTCTGTTTTGGTACCAGTACCATGCTGTTTTGGTTACTGTAGCCTTGTAGTATAGTTTGAAGTCAGGTAGTCTGAAGCCTCCAGCTTTGTTCTTTTTCCTTAGGATTGTCTTGGCAATGAGGGCTTTCTTTTGGTTCTATATGAACTTTAAAGTAGTTTTTTCCAATTCTATGAAGAAAGTCATTTGTAGCTTGATGGGGATGGCATTGAATCTATAAATTACTTATCTTCCTATCCATGAGCAATGAATGTCCTCTTTTATTTCTTTGAGCAGTGGTTTGTAGTTCTCCTTGAAGAGGTCTTTCACATCCCTTGTAAGTTGAATTCCTAGATACTTTATTCTCTTTGAAGCAATTGTGAATGGGAGTTCACTCATGATTTGGCTCTCTGTCTGTTATTGGTGTATAGGAATGCTTGTGATTTTAGCACATTGATTCTGTATCCTGAGACTTTGCTGAAGTTGCTAATCAGCTTAAGGAGATTTTGGGCTGAGACAATGGGTTTTCTAAATACACAATCATGTCATCTGCAAACAGGGACAATTTGACTTCCTCTTTTCCTAATTGAATACCTTTATTTCTTTCTCCTGTCTGATTGCCCTGGTCGGAACTTCCAACACTATGTTGAATAGGAGTGGTGAGAGAGGGCATCCTTGTCTTGTGCCAGTTTTCAAAGGGAATGCTTCCAGTTTTTGCCCATTCAGCATGATATTGGCTGTGAGTTTGTCATAAATAGCTCTTATTATTTTGAGATACATTCCATCAATACCTAATTTATTGAGAGTTTTTAGCATGAAGGGCTGTTGAATTTTGTCAAAGGCCTTTTCTGCAACCCTTGAGATAATCATGTGGTTTTTGTCTTTGATTCTGTTTGTGTGATGGATTACATTTATTGATTTGCATATGTTGAACCAGCCTTGCATCCCAGGGATGAAGCCAACTTGATGGTGGTGGATAAGCTTTTTGATGTGCTGCTGGATTTGGTTTGCCAGTGTTTTATTGAGGGTTTTTGCATCGACGTTCATCAGGGATATTGGTCTGAAATTCTCTTTTTTTGTTGTGTCTCTGCCAGGCTTTGATATCAGGATGATGCTGGCCTCATTAAATGAGTTAGGCAGGATTCCCTCTTTTTCTATCCATTGGAATAGCTTCAGAAGGAATGGTACAAGCTCTCTTTGTACCTCTGGTAGAATTCAGCTGTGAATCCATCTGGTCCTGAGCTTTTTTTGGGTGGTAGGCTATTAATTATTGCCTCAATTTCAGAGCCTGTTATTGGTCTATTCAGAGATTCAACTCATTCCTAGTTTAGTCTTGGGAGGGTGCATGTGTCCAGGAATTTATCCATTTCTTCTAGATTTTCTAGTTCATTTGTGTAGAGGTGTTTATAGTAGTCTCTGATGGTAGTTTGTATTTATGTGAGATCGGTGGTGATATCCCCTTTACCATTTTTTATTGTGTCTATTTGATTCTTCTCGCTTTTCTTCTTTATTAATCTGGCTAGCAGTCTATCTATTTTGTTGATCTTTTCAAAAAAACAGCTCCTGGATTCATTGATTTTTTTTTTGAAGGTTTTTTTGTCTCTATCTCCTTCAGTTCTGCTCTGATCTTAGTTATTTCTTGCCTTCTGCTAGCTTTTGAATTTGTTTGCTCTTGCTTCTCTAGTTCTTTTAATTGTGATGTAAGAGTGTTGATTTTAGATCTTTCCTGCTTTCTCTTGTGGGCATTTAGTGCTATTAATGTCCCTCTACATACTGCTTTAAATGTGTCCCAGAGATTCTGGTACATTGTGCCTTGTTCTCATTGGTTTCAAAGAACATCTTTATTTCTGTCTTCATTTCATTATTTACCCAGTAGTCATTCAGGAGCAGGTTGTTCAGTTTCCACGTAGTTGTGCAGTTTTGAATGAGTTTTTTAATCCTGAGTTCTAATTTAATTGCACTGTGGTCTGAGAGAAAGTTTGTTGTGATTTCTGTTCCTTTACATTTGCTGAGGCATGCTTTACTTCCAGTTATGTGGTCAATTTCAGAAGAAGTGTGATGTGGTGCTGAGAAGAATGTATATTCTGCTGATTTGGGGTGAGAGTTCTGTAGATATCTATTAGGTCTGCTTAGTACAGAGCTGAGTTCAAGTCCAGGATATCCTTGTTAACTTTCTGTCTTGTTGATCTGTCTAATATTGACAGTTGGGTGTTAAAGTCTTCCGTTGTTATTGTGTGGGAGTCTAAGTCTCTTTGTAGGTCTCTAAGGACTTGCTTTATGAATCTGGGTGCTCCTGTATTGGGTACATATATATTTAGCTCTTCTTGTTGCACTGATCCCTTTAGCATTATGTAATGGCTTTGTCTCTTTTGATCTCTGTTGGTTTAATATCTGTTTTATCAGAGACTAGGATTGCAACCCCTGGTTTTTTTCTTTCCATTTGCTTGGTAGATCTTCCTCTATCCCTTTATTTTGAGCCTATGTGTGTCTCTGCATGTGAGATGGGTCTCCTGACTACAGCATACCAATGGGTCTTGACGGTTTATCCAATTTACCAGTCTGTGTCTTTTAATTGGGGCATTTAGCCCATTTACATTTAAGGTTAATATTGTTATGTGTGAATTTGATCCTGTCATAATGATGTTCACTGGTCATTTTGCCCATTAATTGATACAGTTTCTTCCTAGCATTGATGGTCTTCACAATTTGGCATGTTTTTGCAGTGGCTGGTACTGATTGTTCCTTTCCATGTTTAGGGTTTCCTTCAGGAGCTCTTGTAAGGCAGGTGTGGTGGTGACAAAATCTCTCAGCATTTACTTGTTTGTAAAGGATTTTATTTCTCCTTCACTTATGAAACTTAGTTTGGCTGGATATGAAATTCTGGGTTGAAAATTCTTTTCTTTAAGAATGTTGAATATTGGCCCCCACTCTCTTCTGGCTTGTAAGGTTTCTGCCAAGAGATCCACTGTTAGTCTAATGGGCTTCCCTTTGTGGGTAACCCAACCTTTCTCTCTGGCTGCCCTTAACATTTTTCCCTTCATTTCAACTTTGGTGAATTTGACAATTACGTGTCTTGGGGTTGCTCTTCTCAAGGAGTATCTTTGTGGTGTTCTCTGTATTTCCTGAATTTGAATGTTGGACTGCCTTGCTGGGTAGGTTCTCCTGGATAATATCCTAAAGAGTGTTTTCCAGCTTGGTTCCATTCTCCTCATCACTTACAGGTACACCAATCAAATGTACGTTTGGTCTTTTCACATAGTCCCATATTTCTTGGAGGCTTTGTTCATTTCTTTTTACTCTTTTTTCTCTAAAATTCTCTTCTTGCTTTATTTCATTAATTTGATCTTCAATCCCTGATATCCTTTCTTCCACTTGATCAAATCAGCTATTGAAGCTTGTGTATGTGTCACAAAGTTCTCGTACCATGGTTTTCAGCTCCATCAGGTCATGTAAGATCTTCTCTACACTGTTTATTCTAGTTAGCCATTCATCTAACCTTTTTTCAAAGTTTTTAGCTTCTTTGTGATGGGTTGGAATATGTTCCTTTAGCTCAGAGAAGTTTGTTATTACCGACCTTCTGAAGCCTACTTCTTCAACTCATCAAAGTCATTCTCCATCCAGCTTTGTTCTGTTACTGGCGAGGAGCTGCAATCCTTTGAAGGAGAAGAGGCACTCTGGTTCTTAGAATTTTGAGCTTTTCTGCCCTGGTTTCTCCCCATCTTTGTGGTTTTATCTACTTTTGGTCTTTGCTGTTGGTGACCTACAGATGGGGTTTTAGTGTGGATGTCCTTTTTGTTAATATTTATGTTATTCCTTTCTGTTTGCTAGTTTTCCTTCTAACAGTCAGGTCCCTCAGCTGCAGATCTGTTGGAGTTTGCTGGAGGTCCACTCCAGACCCTGTTTGCCTGGGTATCACCACAGAGGCTGCAGAACAGCAAATATTGCAGAAAAGCAAATACTGCTGCCTGATCCTTCCTCTGGAAGCTTCGTCCCAGAAGGGCACCCTCCTGTATGATGTGTCTGTCGACCCCTACTGGGAGGTGTCTCCCAGTTAGGCTACATGGGGGTCAGGGACCCACTTGAGGAGGCAGTCTGTCTGTTCTCAGAGCTCAAATGCTGTGCTGGGAGAACAGTGCTCTCTTCAGAGCTGTCAGGGATGTTTAAGTCTGTGGAAGTTTCTGCTGCCTTTTTTCAGTTTTGCCCTGACCACAGAGGTGGAGTCTATAGAGGCAGCTGGCCTTGCTGAGCTCCAGTGGGCTCTGCCCAGTTCAAGTTTCCCAGCTGCTTTGTTTACCTACTCAAGCCTCAGCAATGGCGGATGCCCCTCCCCCCACCAGGCTGCTGCATCACAGGTTGATCTCAGACTGCTGCGCTAACAGTGAGCAAGGCTCCATGGGTGTGGGACCTGCCAAGCCAGGCACGGGAGAAAATCTCCTAGTCTGCCAGTTGCTAAGACCATGGGAAAAGTGCAGTATTTGGGTGAAAGTGTTCTGTTTTTCCAGTTACAGTCTGCCACGGCTTCCCTTGGCTAGGGAATGGAAATCCCCTGACCCCTTGCATTTCCTGGGTGAGGTGATGCCCCGCCTATTTTGGCTCACCCTCCATGGGCTCACCCTCCATGGGCTGCACCCACTGTCCAACTAGTTCCAATGAGATGAACCAGGTACTTCAGTTGGAAATGCAGAAATCAACTGTCTTCTGCATCGATCAAGCTGGGAGATGCAGACCGGAGCTGTTCCTGTTTGGCTATTCTGGAACAGATCCCTGCCTTTCCAACTTTTAAGGCATTTTATTTCCCTCCTGTATATCACTGGAAGTAAGCTGAAAACTTAATCAAATTATAGAACTTTAGAGCTTGGAAATAGCCTTAGAGACCACCAAATCTCAATGATTCCCAAATTTTTAATCACTGATGCCCATTTTAAATTGTTCTTTGACTATCCCCTAAAAAACCCAGATTGTGAAATGTTTGTCTTTCGGATTTTGTTTGATAAATACAAATGGCTTATATGTTTTGAGTGCTAACTATAGGTAGGAAATGTTCAAAGTGCTTTATATTATTGTTTAATTCTGTCAGGAACCAAATGAAATCAATGTTACTCCCATTTTAGAGACAAAGAAATGAAAATTCAGAGAGGTGAAGCTGATTTGGTAGAAAAGGTGGAATTACTAGCAAAAAGCAGAGTTGGCATTTGAGCCCATGTCTATCACTAGAATTTTTGCTCTTCATCATTATACTCTAATACTCCCTTTCTAATTAGGTAATGACTATTCTTTTTTGAGTTTCAATTAACATAATCTGATACATTTCAATCAAACTCAGAGAAATTGAAAGGAAACAACCCATGATTCCATCAGCAGATGAGGAGAAAAATAAAATGTGATGCATACATATGATAGAATATTATTTAGCTTAAAAAAGGAATGAATTTCTGATACATGCCACAACATGGATGAACTTTGAAAACATTTTGCTAAGTGAAAGAAGCTAGATGCAGAAGTATGAATATTGTATGATTCCATTTATATGAAGTATCTAAAATGGGCAAACTTATCCAGACAGAAAAAAGATAGAAAGTTATCAGAATCTGGGAGGAGAGGATAATGAGAAGTTATGACTTAATTAGTTTCTGTTTAAAGTGATGAAAAAGTTTTAGAAATAGACAGTGGTAATGATCTATAAAATTGTACATGTCACTAATGCCACTGAATTGTATACTTAAAATTGGTTTAAATGGCAAATGTTATGTTATATATATTTACCACAATAAAAAAACAAAGACATTGATTTTTGGTTTATCTAGAAAACTTTATTTAGTGGACCTATGATTTTTTAGTTTATCTGTTTAGGTAAGGCTTTTGAAATAAAATATAGGTGACACATTAATGTTATATTAATTGAGAGGGCAGAGCAAAATAGTCAAATAAAAGCCTCTACTCATGGTCCCTCCAGCTGCAACACCAAATTCTAACAACTAACTTCACACAAAATAGCACCATCATAAGAACCAAAAATCAGGTGAGCAATCACAGTACCTGGTTTTATTTTCATATTCTTCATATAACTGAAAGGCACTGAAGCAGGTAGGAAAGACAGTCTTGAGTTGTGGACTCCACCCCTCCCCCATCTCCCAGCAGCAGCTACATGGCATGGAGAGAGAAACTGTGCACTTTGGGGAGGGAGAGCATAGCAACTGGTGGAATCTGCATTGAACTCACTGCTGCCCTGTCACAGCAAAGAGCAAAGCTATGCTGGCCTCAGCTGGTGCCTGACCATGAAGGGAGCATTTGGACCAGACCTAGCCAGAGGGGAATCACCCATCCTAGTTGTCAAAACTTGAGTTTCCTGGCTAGCCTTGCCACCATGGGCTAAAGTGCTCTGGGGTCCTAGGTAAACTTGAAAGGCAGTTTAGGACACAAGGACTACAATTCCTAGGCAAGTCCTATTGCTATGGGCTTAGAGTCAGTGAACTAGGGAAGCACACAACCTATGGAGACACCAGGAAGGGCAGCTAAGGCTTGTGTCACCCCTCTTCCAAGCCCAGGCAGTGCAGCTTGCAGCAACAAAAGTGACTCTATCCTTCCACTCGAGGAAAGGAGAGCAAAGAATAAAGAGGACTTAGTCTTGCACCTTGGGTGCCAGCTCAGACACATTAGGACAAGGCACCAGGCAGAGATGTAAGGCCCCACCTCAAGGCCCTAGCTCCCAGACAACATTTCTAGACACATCCTGTGTGAGAAGGGAACATGAATCTTTGAAGGAAAGGACCCAGTACTGGCAGGATTCACCATTTGCTGAGTAAAGAACCCTTGGACCCTGAATAACCAGCAGTGATACCCAGGTAGTATGCTGTGGGCCTTGGGTGAGGCTCTGAAATGTGCTAGCTTCAGATGATACTCAGCACATTCAGACTGTGGTGATTACAGTGAAAGACTCCATCTGCTTGAGAAAAGCAGAGAGAAAAGTAAAGGACTTTTGTCTTCCGCCCTAAGTACCTACTTGGCCACAGTGAGGTAGAGTAACAAGCAGGCTCTTAGGATTCCCAAGTTCTGGCCTAGGCACTTGGACAGCATTTCTGGACCTGCCCTGGGCCAGAGGGGAGCCCACTGCCCTGAAGGGTGAGTCGCAGGCACCTGGCAGAACTCCTCATGGGCTGCTGGTGCTGGTGGCTATGGGGAAAGGCTCTTCTGCCTGTGGAAAGGGGAGGAAAGAGTGGGAAGGACTTCATTTTGTGGTTTGAGTGCCAACTTAACCACATTAGAATAGAACACCAGATTTCTAAGGCTTTGATTCCAATCATTGGTTCCCAAACAGAATCTCTGGACCTGCCTGGGGCCTGGGGAACTCACCAACCTGAAGGGAAGAACACAAACCTGGCTGGCTTCACCACCTGCTAATTGTTGAGCCCTAAGGCCTTGAGTGAACATAGGCAGTAGACAGGTAGTAGTTACAGTAGGCCATAGGCAAGACACAGTGCTGTATTGGCTTCAGGTCTGACTCAGCACAGTCCTAGTGATGGTGGCCTCAGGGGTTTTTGTGACACCCCACCCTCAGCTCCAGGCAGCTCAGTACATAGAGAGAAAGACCCCACTTCTTTGGGAGGAAGTAAGGGAAAAGAACAAGAATCTCTGCCTGGTAATCCAGAGAATTCTTTCAGATCTTATGCAAGACCACCAAGGAAGTACTTCTATGAGTCTGCAAGAACCACAGCATTCTCAGGCTTGGGTCCCAAGTCCACTTGAATACCTGGAAAGCCTTCCCAAGAAGAATGAGCATAAACAAGCCCAGACTGTGAAGATCACAATAAATACATAACTCTTCCATGTCCAGACATCAAAGAACATCCACAAGTATCAAGACCATCCAGGAAAACATGACCTTAACAAACAAACTAAATAAGGTACCAGGGACCAATCCTGGAGAAACAGAGATATGTGACCTTTTATATAGAGAATGCAAAATAGTTCTTTTAAGGAAACTCAAAGAAATTGAAGATAACAAGGAGAAGTAATTCAGAATTCTAGGATATAAATTTAACAAATTTATTGTATTCTGAATTTGTTAAATTCTTAACAAATTTATTGTATTTAGTGTATTCTGCAGCTGTTGCATGAAATGGTCTATAAACATCTATTAGGTTCATTTGGTCTATAGTGCAGACTAAGTCCAATGAAAATAGATTTCAAGATAAAAACTGTAAGAAGTTCATTCAATCAATAACTAACTTAAGATTGAAATAATTTAAAAGAATCAAGCAGAAATCCTGGAGTTGAAAATGTAACTGACATATTGAAGAATGCATCAGAATCTCTTAATAGCAGAATTGATCAAGCAGAATACAAAATTAGTGATCTTGAAGACAGGCTATTTGAAAATATACAGTCAGAGTAGACAAAAAAAAGAATAAGATACACCTACAGGATCTAGAAAATAGGCTTAAAAGGGCAAGTCTAAGAGTTATTGGCCTTAAAGAGGAAGTAGAGAAAGATATAGGAATAGGAAGTTTATTCAAAGGGATAATATCAGAGAATTTCCCAAACCTAGAGAAAGATATTAACATTCAAGTACAAGAAGGTTATACAATACCAAGCAGATTTAACCCAAAGAAGACTACCTCCAAGCATTTAATAATCAAACTCCCAAAGGTCAAGGATAAAGAAATAATCCTAAAAGCAGCAAGAGAAAATAAACAAAGGAAATACAATAGCATTCCAGTATGTCTGGCAGCATTTAGTGGAAACCTTACAGACCACAAAAGAGTAGCATGACATGTTTAAAGTGCTGAGTGAAAAAAGCTTTGCCCTAGAATAGTATATTTGGTGAAAATATCCTTCAAGCATGAAGGAGAAATAAACACTTTCCCAGACAAACAAAAGCTGAGGGATTTTTATCAGCACCAGAACTGTCCTATAAGGAATGCTAAAGGAAGTTCTTCAATCTGAAAGAAAATGTTGTTAATGAGCAATAAGAAATTATTTGATGGTACAAAACTCACTGGTACTAGTAGGCACAAAGAAGAACACAGAATATTATAACATCGTAATTGTTGTGTGTAAACTACTCTTAAGTAGAAACACTAAATGATGAATCAATCAAAAATAACAACTACAACAACTTTTCAAGACACAGATAATACAATAAGACAGAAAGAGAAAAAAAGTTAAAAAATGGGGTGATGAAGTTAAAGTGTAGAGTTTTTGTTAGTTTTCTTTTTAGTTGCTTATGTAATTAGTGATTTCATTAGCTTAAAATAATGGGTTATAAGACAGTATTTGCAAGCCTTGTGGTGATCTCAAATCAACAAACATACAATGGATACACAAAAAATAGAAAGCAAGAAATTCAATCATACCACCAGAGAAAATCACCTTCACTAAAAGGAAGAAAGGAAGGAAAGAAGGAAGAGAACACTACAAAATAACCAGCAAACAAATAACAAAACGGCAGGAGTTAGTCCTTACTTAACAATAATGACATTGAATATAAATGGACTAAACTCTCAAAGACATAGATTGGCTGAATGATTTTTTTTTTTTAAAAAAAGAGAAGCCAGTGATCTGTTGCCTACAAGAAACATGCTTCACCTCTGAAGCTGCATATAGACTGAAAATAAAGGGATGGAAAAAGATGCTTCATGTTATTGGAAACCAAAAAAGAGTAGAAGTAGCTATACTTATATCAGATAAAATAGATTTCAAGATAAAAACTGTAAGAAGCTCATTATATAATGATAAAGGGGCCAGTTTAGCAAGAGGATATAACAATTGTAAATATATATGCACCAAACTCTGGAGCACTCAGATATATAAAGCCAATATTATTAGAGCAGCTAAAAAGAAAGATAGGCCTCAATGCAATAATAGTTCAGACTTTAGTACCCCACTTTCAGCATTGGACAGATCTTCCAGATAGAAAATCAACAAAAAAGCATTGGACTTAGTCTGCACTTAGACCAAATGGACCTAATAGATGTTTATAGAACATTTCATGCAGCAGCTGCAGAATACACAATCTTTTACTCAGCACTTGGATCATTCTCAAGGATAGATCGTATGTTAGGTCACAAAACAAGTCTGAAAACAGTCAATAAAAGTGAAATAATATCAAGCATCTTCTCTGACCACAATAGAATAAAACCAGAAATCAATAACAAGAGGAATTTTGGAAACTATACAAATAGAAGGAAATTAATATGCTTCTGAATGACCAGTGGGTCAATGAAGAAATTAAGAAGGAAATTTAAAAATTGTTTTGAAGCAAATGACAATGGAAACATGACATACCAAAACTTATGCGATACAGCAAAAGCAGTACTAAGGGGAAAGTTTATTGCTATAAGTGCCTACATCAAAAAAGAAGAAAAACTTGAAATAAGTAACCTAATGATGTATCTTTAAAAACTAGAAACATAACAGAATCTTAAAAAACTAGAAAATCAAACTCATCTTATGAGGCTAGTACTTCCCTGATACCAAAACCAGGCAAAAGACGCATCAAGAAAGAAAACTACAGGCCAATATCTCTCATGAATATTGATGCAAAAGTCCAAACCCAAAATTAGTGAAGTAAAGAAACAACAAAGATCAGAACCGAAATAAATAAAATTGAAACAAAAAATACAAAAGATCAATGAAACAAAATATTGGTTTTCTTTCAAGGATAAACAAAATTGACAAACCTCAAGTCAGACTAATTAAGAAAAAAAGAAAGAACATTCAAATAAATAAAATTAGAGATGAAAAAGAAAACAATGTAATTGATACTGTGGAAATTCAAAGGATTACTAGTGGCTACTATGAGCAACTATATGCCAATAAATTGGAAAATCTAGAGGAAATCGATAAATTCCTAGACAAATGCAACCTACCAAGATTGAAGCATGAAGAAATTCAAAACCTGAACGGGTCAATAATAACAACTAGCAAGGTCAAAGCTGTAATAAAAAGTCTCCCAGTAAAGAAAATCCCAGGACCTGATGGCTTCATTGCTAAATTCTACCAAACATTTGCAGAAGAACTAATCCTACTCTAACTACTCTGAAAAATAGAGGAGGAGAGAATACTTCCAAACTCACCCTATGAGGCTAGTACTACCCTGATACCAAAACTAGACAAAGACACATCAAAAAAAGGAAACTACAGGCCAATATCTCTCATGAATATTCATGCAAAAATCCTCAGCAAAATATGAGCAAACTTAATTCTACAATACATTAAAAAGATCATTCATCATGACCAAGTGGGATTTATCCCAGGGATACAAGGGTGGTTCAACATATACAAATTAATCAATGTGGTACATTTTATCAACAGAATGAAGAGAAAATGATAATTTCAACTGATGCTGGAAAAGCATTTGATAAAATTCAACATCTCTTCATGATAAAAACCCTCAAAAAACTGGGTATAGAAGGAATATACCTCAACATAATAAAAGCCATATATGACAGACCCACAGCTAGTATCATACTGAATGAGGAAAAACTGAAAACCATTCTCCTAAGATCCAGAAGAAAACAAGGATGCCCATTTTCACTACTGTTATTCAGCATAGTACTGGAAGCCCTAACTAGGGCAATCAGACACGAGAAATAAATAAAGGACATCCAAATTGGAAAGGAACAAGTTAAAATATACTTGTCTGCAGATTTTATGTTCTTATCTTCAGAGAAACCTAAAGGCTCCACCAGAAAACTATTACAACTGATAAATAAATTCAGTAAAGTCAGAGGATACAAAATCAACATACAAAAATCAGTAGCACTTCTATATGCCAACAGTGAACAATCTGAAAAAGAAATTTAAAAAGTAATCTCATTTACAATAGCCACAATAAAATTAAATACCTAAGAATTAACTTAACCAAAGAAGTGAAATATCTCTACAATGAAAACTATAAAATACTAATGAAAGAAATTGAAGAGGACACAAAAAAATGGCAATATATTCCGTGTTCATGAATTGGAAGAATCAATATTGGTAAAATGTCCATACTACCCAAAGCAAACTACAGATTCAATCATCAATGACATTCTTCACAGAAATAAAACAAAATGCTAAGATGTATACAGAACCACAAAAGACCCAGAATAGCCAAAGCTATCCTGAGAAAAAAGAAAATTGGAGGGATCACATCACCTGACTTCAAATTATACTACAGAACTATAGTAAACAAAACGCAATGGTACTGGCATGAAAACAGCCACATAAACCAATGAAGCAGAATCGAGAATCGAGAAACAAATTCATGGACTTACAGTGAAATTACTGTTGACAAAGGTGCCAAGAACATACGTTGGGGAAAAAACCACCTCTTCAACAAATGATGTTTGGGAAACTGGATATCGATATGCGGAAGAATGAAACTTGACCCTTCTCTCTCATCATATACAAAAATCAAATCAAAATGGATTAAAGACTTAAGTCTAAGACCTCAAACTAAAACTACTACAAGAAAACACTGGGGAAACTCTCCGCGATACTGGTCTGAGCAAAAATTTCTTGAGTAATACCCAACAAGCACAGGCAGCCAAAGCAAAAATGGACACATGGAATCACATCAAGTTAAAAAGCTTCTACACGCAAAGGAAACAACCAACAAAGTGAAGAGACAACCCATAGGATGGGAGAAAATATTTGCAAACGACCCATCTGACAAGTGATTCATAACCAGAATATAAAAGGAGTTCAAACAACTCTATAGGAAAGAAGTCTAATAATGTGATTTAAAAGTGAGCAAAAGTTCTGAATAGACATTTCTCAAAAGGAGACATACAAATGGCAAACAGGCATATGAAAAGATGTTCAACATCATTGATCATCAGGAAAATGCAAATCAAAACTACAATGAGATACCATCTCATCCCACTTAAAATGGCTTGTATCCAAATGACAGATGATAACAAATGCTGGTGAGGATGTGGAGAAAAGGAAATCCTCATATACTGTTGGTGGAAATGTAAGTTACTGCAACTACTGTGGAAAACAGTATGGAGGGGCCTCAAAAAACTGAAAATAGAGCTATCATATGATTCAGCAATACCACCGCTGGGTATATACCCCAAAGAAAGGAAATCAATATATTAAAGAAATATCTGCACTGCCATGTTTGTTGCAGCACTGTTTACAATAGCCAAGATTTGGAAGCAACCTAAGTGTCCATCAACAGACAAGTGGATAAAGAAAATGGGGTGCATATATACAATGGAGTACTATTCAACCATAAAAACAATGAGATCCTGTCATTTGCACCAACATGAGTGGAGCTAAAGGTCATTGTGTCGTGAAACAAGCCAGACACAGAAAGACAAACTATGTGTTCTCTCTTATTTTGTTGTAGCTAAAAATTAAAACAAACTCATAGAATAGAGAAAATAGAAGGATAGTTACCAGAGGATGGGAAGGGCACATGGAGTTGTGGGGATAGTTAATGGGTACAAAAAATAGTTAGAAAGAGCAAATAAGATATAGTATTTTATAACACAACAGGCTGATTTTAGTACATTGTAATTTAATTGTACATTTAAAAGTAACTAGAGTCATACTAGGATTGTTTGTAACACAACAAATAAATGCTTCAGGGGATGGATACCCCATTTACCATGATGTGATTATTATGCACTGCATGCCTGTATCAATGTAATGCTTTGATACAGGCATGCAATGCCTGTACCCCATAAATATACACACCTACTATATACCCCCCAAAATTAAAAATAACAAAAATTTAAAATATTACAGTAATTGTTTTCCAAGCATCCAGAAAGTTCAGTGTGAGACCCAATGGTCAACCTCTCACAATCATACATTTAGACGATTACAGAAAAAAACTAGTTGACTCCCAGTATGTGCCATCATATATATCAGGAATAACAAACTAAGAGTGCATTCTACTAAACATTTTCATAACCCTGGCAATCTTTTCAGAATCTTGAAATCATGGAGATAAATGGCTCTCTAACCCATTCCCTTGGCTGGGAGAACAGAGTCAAAGACAAAACCAATACCGTTGGCACCCATCTCACCACATCCTCTCCCTCTCAGAAAAGGATAGAAAACACATCATAGAGGAAAATACGGAGAGGAGATAAAGAAAAGCCATAACATCTTCAAGGAGAACTACAAACCACTGCTCAGGGAAATAAGAGAAGACACAAACAAATAGAAAAACATTCCATCCTCATGGATAGGAAGAATCAATATCACGAAAATGGCCATACTGCCCAAAGTAGTTTATAAATTCAATGCTATTCCCATCAAACTACCATTGACATGCTTCAGAGAATTAGAAAAAACTACTTTAAATTTCAGATGGAACCAAAAAAGGGCCTGTATAGCCAAGACAATCCTAAGCAAAAAGAACAAATCTGTAGGCATCAAGTTACCTGACGTCAAACTATACTACAATGCTACAGTAACCAAAACAGGATGGTACTGACACCAAAACAGACATATAGACCAATGGAACATAACAGAGACCTCAGAAATAACACCACACACCTACAACCATCTAATCTTCGACAAACCTGACAAAAACAAGCAATGAGGAAAAGACTCCCTATTTAATAAATGGTGCTGGGAAAACTGGCTAGCCATATGCAGAAAACTGAAAGTGGATACCTTCCTTACACCTTATACAAAAATTAACTCAAGATGGAGTAAAGATTGAAATGTAAAGCCCAAAATCATAAAAATCCTAGAAGAAAACCTAGGCAATATCATTCAGGACATAGGCACAGGCAAAGATTTCATGACGAAAATGCCAAAAGCAATTACAACAAAAGCTGAAATTGACAAATGGAATTGAATTAAACTAAAGAGCTAAAAGAAACTATCATCAGACTGAACAGGCAACCTACACAATGGGAGAAGATTTTTGCAATCTACTCATCTGACAAAGGGCTAATGTCCAGAATCTACAAGGAACTTAAACAACTTTACAAGAAAAAAAACAAACAACCCCAATAAAAAGTGGGCAAAGGATATGAACAGACACCTCTCTAAAGAAGACATTTATGCAGGCAACAAACATATGAAAAAAAGCTCAACATCACTGATCATTAGACAAATATGAATCAAAACCACAATCAGAAACCATCTTATGCCAGTCAGAATGGTGATTATTAAAATGTCAAGAAACAATAGATGCTGGTGAGGCTGTGGAGAAATAGGAATGCTTTTACACTGTTGGTAGGAATGTAAATTAGTTCAGCCACTGTGGAAGACAGTGTGGCAATTCCTCAAGGACCTAGAACCAGAAATACCATTTGATCCAGCAACCCCATTACTGGGTATATACCCAAAGGAATGTAAATCATTCTACTATAAAGACACATGCACACATATCTTTATTGTGGCACCATTTACAACAGTGAAGACATGGAACCAATCCAAATGCTCATCAATGATAGACTGGATAAAGAAAATGTGGCACATAAACACCATGGAATACTATGCAGTCATAAAAAGGAACAAAATCATGTCATTTGCAGGGACATAGATAAAGCTGGAAGCCATTATCCTCAGCAAACTAACACAGGAACAGAAAACCAGACACTGAATGTTCTCACTCGCAAGTGGGAGTTGAACAATGAGAGCACATGGATAGAGGGAGGGGAACATCACACACTGAGGCCTGTTGAGGGGTGGGGAGTGAGGGGATGAGAGCATCAGGACAAATAGCTAATGCATGCAGGGCTTAAAACGTAGGTGACTGGTAGAGGGGTGCAGCAAACCACCACAGCACACATATACCTGTGTAACAAACCTGCACGTTCTGCACATGTATCCCAGAACTTAAAGTAAAATAAAATAAAATAAATACAAAAAAAGCAAAAACAAAACAACAACAACAAAAGAATACATAAAAACATGAGGGAAAATTTCATAATACAGTAAGAGAAAAAACTTTACAGCAATAGTAAAATACCATGCCATCGCTGCTTCAAAATACACACAATGAGAAGCAGTAAAAAAAAAGAAAGAAAGAAAGAAAGAAAGAAAGAAAAAGAAAAGCCATAACAAAGACAAGTGAAGACATCATAGGTATCAGAAAATAACAGGGAGAGATGAAAGTGTGCATACCATGAGACAGAGAAGGAAGTAGGTGGTTTGCTACCTTGGGCCTTCCTCCTTTCCTGGTGAACACAACATACAATTGGACAATGAGTCATTGGGGGGAAAGTCACTGATTGCTGTACAAAGTCAGGGACTTCGGGGCATTAAATTTACAGGCTTTGGGGTATGGAAGGCTTGGAACTCCAAGAGTATCTTTCCCTCCCTCTCTTCTCGCCTCTCTGTGTTCTTTTGTCTCCTTCTCCTCCTCCCTTTGCTCCTCCTCTTCCTTTTTCTTTTTCTTCTCTCTCTCCCTCTGTCTTTCTTTCTCTTTTCATTCCAAGCTAGAGTATTTTTATACTTTGGAGGCACCTTTCCCTTACTGGTGCTAAGAGAAGACAATATGAATAGGAGGGAGAGGAAAGAAGGAGATGACTTAGTGGGTTATGTGGGTCTTTGTTTATAATAGAAGAATATGGTACAAGAACACATAGGTACCACACCCCTTCTTTGTATTTGTATATTGCCTTCAACTTTTTTCTTGTTTTGTATGACCAAGTTTTGGCAATTCTCAGCATATTTTTGTCGATGCACTCAATTGCTGATTTCTGCCCTCCTGCTACAAAATCCCATATTCTGAAAGGACTTTAAGCTCCTTAAGGGCTGGGGTAATGTCTTTTTTTTTTTTTTTTTTTTTTTTTTTTGAGACGGAGTCTTGCTCTGTCGCCCAGGCTGGAGTGCAGTGGCGCAATCTCGGCTCACTGCAAGCTCCGCCTCCCGGGTTCACGCCATTCTCCTGCCTCAGCCTCCCGAGTAGCTGGGACTACAGGAACATTGCTGCTGCTCAACTTAACGTTTGTCAACTGAATGAGTGAATAAATAAGTGTAAGTACTCTCTACAAAGTATCAAGCCATGTGGCTGTAGTGATTCAAGTATGATTAAAGGCATGCCATAGCTTAGATGTTTGTTCCTTCCAAATCTCATGTTAAAATTTGATCTCCATTGTTGGAGGTGGGGCCTAATGGGAGGTGTCTGGGGAATGGCGGCAGATCCTTTATGAATCGATTAATTCCCTCCCTCTAGGGGAAGTGGGTGAGTGAGTTCTCACTCTATTACTTCTCAGGACAGCTGGTTGTCCAAAGAGCCAGGCACCTCCCCTCATCTCCCTCTCTTTCACCAGGTGAGCTCTACACAGGCCAGCTCCCCTTTGCCTTCTACCACAAGTGGAAGTAGCCTGAGGCCCTCACCAGAAGCCAGTTTTCCAGCCAGCAGAACTGTGAGTCAAATAAACCTTTTTTCTTTACAAATTACTTAACCTCAAATATTCCTTCATAGCAACACAAAACATACAAGACAGTGCATGAAAGGAAGGAATATTTTAAATGAGGAATATTCTGGAAATCAGGAATATCAGATCCCAAAGAAACAAGGGACTTTAGAGTTTCTGTTAAGTTTATGCGATTTAGTTTCACAGCATACACAGGAGACAAGGATTTGATGCAGTCCTGTGGTGTGATAAAGACTGACTTGTATATGTGCTGAAACTGTTATGCATCTAGAAGTGGATAATGAGTGGTCACAAGAAAAGGAAGATATTAATGATCAACACAGAAGACTTTTTTTAAATACAGAAAAAAATAAAATTTATAAAGCTGCTGTTTAGGCAGTAGGGAACTTTGACTGTCTTTAAATCAGCACTGAAGCAAGGGGCTGCTCTCTTCTAACATCAATTAATCAGAAAACCTGAATGAGGAGAGTACTTGGGAAGATACTTTGGTGAACCTTACCTGCAGTTCACCCTTCAGAGCAGGCTCATTCTTCAGAGGGGCCCATCATCCTTCAAAGGAGGCTCCATTTCTAGCTTCATCCCATTGGAAGCAACAAGGAGCAAAAGGATGTTGGTTTCGGCTCAACTGTAGATCAGCTGGCCCCGCAGGTGTGTGAGCTGACCTATGAATAGGAAAGCCCTGCATCTGCTACCACCATCTTTTTGTTTGGTTTCCATGGGTGTCTGGGTTGGAGCTGGAAGAAATTATCAGAACTGGGCCCTGGCGAACCACAGGGGAAGATAACAGGAAAATGAAGTTCTAAACCTAAATTATGCTGGCATGTGATTTTTAGAATCTTTTTTTTTAAGAAAGACCAAGACAATAGAAGGAGATACATGGGGTAGGGAGATTTTTTTCTAATGTTCACCAGTAGTGTCTATAAAATATGAAGCACCTAAAACCAATTAATGACCCTCAGTTACATGATGTTTTAATTCCACTTAAGAACCAAGATTTCAACAGCACTGAATATGATAGAATATTATATTCTCCCCTCCCTATTCCCTTCTAATCTTTATTATTTTAATTCTGCTTATGCCAATATGACTATTTGCAGAGTTTTGGCCTTTCTTTTCCAATGCTTATAAGTAAAAACAGAGATTCCAACCTTTTATTATTGCTCTGGTGATAATATCAAATGCTGCAAACAAGGATAATCTACAATTTTTATAATCTGCAGATATAATGGGGAGGAAAATCATATTAGGCTGCAAAAGAAGAATAGAGAATGAGAGAGGGTTAAAATAACAAACGGTAAAGAGTCTTCCGAGAGTTGCGAAGAGCTGCTCTTTGGATCCATATTGTATTTTTTTTCCGACACATTTAAATGTAAACAGGCAAGCCCCGTGTCTCCAGGAAGCTTTTTCCTTTTAAAGCGCTCTTTACTATTTAAACAGATACAGGATAGATATTTCAACGCAGAGCCCACATAAAATCCCATATTAGGGATGATACCAAACTTAAAGAATGTTGTAAAATGAGAATGGAAAAAAAATGTACAAAATGAATTCCTGCCCATTTACATGCTTTCAGTCAGGCTACTAGATAACCAAGCCTCTGTCTTTGTGTTAACACTGTAGATTAGGTCAAGTTTTTACCCCTCTGAGCTCTTTTCCTGTAAATGACGGGTTTTGATGTGAAACAAGCAACATGTCAAAGCGAGTTGAAAGATGTAGGCATTTTATGCCATGTCACAATGACAGGCCGGTGAATATTTGGGCCATTAGGGGCTTATTAGTGAATAAATGACCAGATGGTTCAGTGATGCACGGAGATGGACAGAGCTGGATGCTCCTAATCAGCACTGTCTGTACTTGATGTCAAATCACATGACACAGTAACCCATGGATACCAAGTAAGAGTTACCATTAGCAAGTCAATTTCATATCTGGGTGGTGTAAACAGACTTATAACCGCACTTCAGAGCTGCCTCTGTTTTGAGGAAGGAAAATACAGTAGAGTATTAAAAGGCACAGACACAATGAATTCTAATTGTTATTTGATAATTAAACAAAGAATTTCTATCTTAGTTCCTCTCCTTTATTCTTGCGAAAGGAATGATGCCTCAATGCATAAGAAAAGAGATTGTCAAAAATAAAGAGATCGAATTGAAAACACATTTAAAATCTAAGTGAAAGACATAACGTTTGGTTGAGTGGGCCAAAGGTGAAGAGATTCAAGGCCGTCTTCTTAGAGCACTCTGCAGTAGGCAGTGAAGACAAAGTTTAGGCACAGACCACAAACTATCAACACATGTTATTTGCCTTTGTACACTGCGCATTTATATTTTTCCTCTTTGGCTTTAAAAATGTTGATAGCGTTAACAGCCACCTTGGGTTTTTGCCGTAGGAATGTACAAAAGTGTTTTTGAAGGCAAGTGTCCATTTCTTTTCTTTCCTCATCATTTTCAATATTTTCAGACTGACAAGTGTTCCTTGGATTGTGAACACCCAACTGCTACTAAGGAAAACAATTACTCTTAAAACCTAAAGAAGAAACACCCTGGAAATAAACTCTTACTTTGGTGCTCTGTCAGAAACTAGTGGGTATGAGGGCAGAGATTCAATGCATTATGCATCTACCGTGGAAAGTGTTGACAGGCATTTCCTCACAAGAACATCAATTAAAGCAATTCAGTCTTGAGGGAGTGAGAATTAAATCATATTACAGTAAGTGTTCTCTTTTAATAATAATACCTATGGTTTGTATAGGGTTTTTCATTTACAAAGTATTCTTCATGAATGTTGTGTCTTTTAATCTTCTTTTTAGCCAACTACTGTTAATTTCCTTAATAAAACTTTCCTGGGAATCTACTATGTGTGTCTACTTCTGGACACGAGGCTACGGAAACAGGAGCAAGGAGGGGAATTCCTCAGAAATGTACAGTAGTGTTAAATAGGGCATTGTAATGATTATTATGTAACATTCGATGCTTACAAAAAGATTATATGTAACATGCACTTCCTAAAATTTTACATCTATGACCCAATATAAGAACTAGAATGTGATAAATAATATTAAAGCTCCCCCCTCACCTATCTACACCCTGCCCCACGCAGAAGTAACCACATTCTGAATTTTGACTTTATCATTTCCTTAATATTCAAAACGAACTTAACTTCACATGGCTCTGTTTCTAACAAGATGTTTGTGAATTTGCTTGTTTTATTCCTTTGTAAAAATGGTGGCATCACACTGCATGTATTCTCGTGAGACTTGCTTTTTTTCCACTCGATGCATTTAAACTTTAACCACATTGCTGTGCATGACTGAAATTCATTCACTTTTACTATTTTATTATATTCCATGGTGTGAATATTCCACAACTGGTGTATCCATTCTCCTGTCTGTAGACATTTGGCTTGTTTCCAGTTTGGGGCTATTACAAATAATGCTGCAAAGAATATTCTGCTACATTTATACTATTGTTCATATGCACACATTTTCTCTAGGTGTGAAATTTCTGGTCCTGGGGTAAATATTTATTCAGTTTAACAAGATAATGCTAAACTATTTTCCAAGGTTGTACCAATTTACACTCCCACCAATAGTATATGAAGAGCATTTTCATTATTTGACATCCTTGTCAACACATTATTTTCAGATGTATAATTTTGCCAATCTAGTGGGTGTAAATTCAACCTTAACAACCACCCTCAGAAGTAATTATTATCTATGTTTTACAGGTAAGGCTCAAAATCATGTAACTTGTAAAGTGAAAACTTGGGCCCAGTTCTCTAGCCTGCAAACCCAAAGTTCTTTTCACTGTACCACACTGTCTACCACAGTTCAGGCCCCACTGATTCATGCTTTTCTTTTTTAAGCACAGTTAGCATTTAGGAGAAGTATAGTGTTCAATTTAGAACTTGGCCACTGATTGGTTAAGCAACTTGGGCAATTATACCGTGCCTCAATTATTTTATCTAGAAAATGGCTACTATAATGATGATGATAATAATAATAATATCACCTATTTTATGTGACTGTTATCATGGTTAAACAAGTTATTTCTTCCCTTCTCTCAACTAGATATTTAAATAAACATGTACTCTAAATACCAACCATGACAGGTAGAGTTTGGTATATTTTCTTCAACCTAAATGCCCTCTTTCTTTCAAGCAAATGACTTTTTCATTAACGGTTTCATAATTTCATGTTTTGAGCTGCCAAATATGTTCTTGTTTCACATGCATTTACACTGAAGCATTGAAAGAATCCTTTAGCTCTACAACCGTGGTGACTTGACACGAGCACAATCAGTTTAAAAGTTTATTAAACATTTATTTTGCACTCTGAGTGATATCAAAATACCTTTAGAGCAGTTAACTTAGTTTGTATATATTCATTTGAGTGACAATTTCATGTTTTGTCGTCCCCATTAGACTGTTTCTAGTTTCAATCACAACTATATCACCAGCCTTAATACTCAATAAATACTTGTTAATTAAATGGATCAATGAACAAATTTTAAAAAGCAGACTGATGTGTTTTGCTAAAGTTACTTGTCAGTCAAATGCTCTTTTTAAAAAAATTTTATCTGAATCATACCTGAATCCTGAAAGTCTGATTTCGGAGTTTATAATTTTTCAGAATGCATAATTTTTTTTCATTTTTGGGAAGTTAATACTCTATACATATTGTATATCGTATGACATCTACATCAGGGCCTGGGCACAACCCAATAATCAAACACATGAACATTTCTGCACTAAAATGCATGAACAGTCACACAAAAAGGAGTTTTCAGGACCACAAATAATATTATAGAGGTTCAGGTCAAATTGGCTTCTGAAGGAGTTATGGAGATGCTTACTATTTTCGGGGATTTGGGATTATAGAATTGTGGATTAAAATGTTAGAGCTATAATTTTTTAAAGTGTGGAAATTTGAATCCATGACTTCTTGGTCCCTAATATATTTTATTCACACTATGGTGCACATTACTCACACTTCTTTCCTTGATCTCCAGGAAAAACTCCACTAGTTTATGAAACTTATTTAAATAGACCAGTGATTCTCCAATTACCCTGAGGCCATGGAAATATACAAGCTATTCCTAGGAGAGGCATAGCCAAATCTTAACCGATAATAAAAACTACTTCAAAAATTAAAAACTGGCATTCATTATACAAGAGTCTTATAAAGTATTTATTTGCAATTCATTTGAGGTAAAATTGCAGATACTTCCAAAATATAATTTTTGTTAATGTTAGTGTTCTGATCATCTTTTTCTTAAAAGGAATGTTCTTTACAGAGGAGGAGGGAAATGTTAAAGTTGATTTTGGAGATTTATAAAAGGTTCACAGCATCTCATGAATACTTAAATATGAAAAAAAATCAGTTATTTTCAAGACCATGAGAAGGTCTAGGCTCTCAGAGCTTCTCTAACATGGCCCTCGGGCTCAAGCAAGACTAATGTTAGAAAAATCATACCAACAAGGCATTCAAAACTCAATTCTTCAGAAATGTTTAAAATGCAAATTTCCAAGTACATACCACACACAGAAGACTTCCCTCCTGTCAACAGTGTCAATACAAGTTATCACTATGGCCAAGACAATGTCTTCTTTTTTTCATCCTTAGGTGTAACATATGATTTAGATGATATCCTTTACTGACTGTTGCGGATTGCACATGATTAAGTGTGCTGACTCAGAGGTCACATTGCCCAGTGAGAACCATAGCTTAGACATTTGTGTGCTGGATGCTGTAAGAAAGTTATTTAACTTCTCTATGTCTCAGTTTACCCATCTGTAGAATGTGAGTAATAATAGAGTCTAATTCATGTGGTCATTGTGGGAATTAAATTATACTTAGCATGGGTTTGACTTATGGTAAGGGATCTCTTCTTGTAAACTATTGTTATTCCAAAGTTAAGCTAATTCTGAGGATCAGGCACTTCCTCAGACATTAACAATTACCTGAACAGTCAGCAATGGCTTATGCTAGGACACAATAACACCACAAATGCTGCTCATAATATACCTTCTGACACTTTTCAGTACCTTGTTTCTATTGCTTATACTTTTTATTGCTTAAGACCAAAACAATGAATTAATTCATATTGTGATTTCTTTTTCTGAATAATATTTACTGAATTATAATAATATTTATCAGCTATCTCCAACTTACAGACAGGTTGAATTCCAAAAAGTTTATTTGTATGTGAGTCACAATTTGAAATACATTTTTTCATAGAAGTAATGTTTTTAAAGAGGTTAAGTGCCCAGGCTAACACAATAAAAGGCAGTGAAGTGGGAATCCCTGCCTAGGCTAGAGGGTCTCAGACAAATCAAATAGCTCACATAGGATCAGAATCCACCTGTTAATCTGCCCAGATGCCTCAGTGGGTAGAAGTGAGCAGTTTTTGGTGGCGGAATCTTTACATGTTCTTTATCTAAGAGGGAAATAAATTGAAAGTCAGAGAAAAGGTTTGGGTGGGGGTCACAGCTTCCAGTCACCAGCTCAGAGGAGGGACATGAGCTACAAAATGGAGATTGTCACTATTGAGATGGTTAGGAATTTCTGGAACCTTCCTAACTTCCCTATGTTTGCATTGCTCTATATCAGTTTTCTCACAGTGATTATAATGTAGGATGCTCCTTAAAACCAAATATTCTTGAGAAGGGGGATAGAAAGGGTAGTCTATTATACCCCAAAGCTAATAGAGGGCTAGGGATAAGTAGGGAGGGGAGGAGAGAACCCGAAAGCAGAAAGGGAGAGATGTCCATCATAAAGAGGAAATGAAAGCAAGCTGGGTGAATCCGTGTCACCGCCCTGCCACACGTGGTGTTGTGGGAAAAGAGATGAAACTTACTTTCCTGTGTTGTAATTTAAGAGATAAAAATAAAGGCATGGGGTCACTTGAGACTCATCATCAGTACCATTAAGTATCCACATTGGCGTAAGAGAAGATTCTTACTTTGGTTTTCAACCTTGGCTGCACATTAGAATCATCCAGGAAGATTAAAAAATTCCAATGCCCAAGGTACACCTCAGACTGATTCTTCCAGAATCCTGAGACCAAGGCATCAGAAGGTTTTAAAGCCTCAGGGGGATTCCAATGAACAGCCAGGTTTGAAACATTTTAAATACCAACCACTCTCAGGTGTCCTAAACTGTGGCCTAAATAAGGCGCTGTGGCCCCCACAAAGCTCTGAGATACCCTAATCTTAAAGCCTCTCACCCAAATTCATGTTTATAATTAAATTCCTCTTTCCCAAAAAAATCTGGGAGAGAATTTGAGAATAGATTTAATGAAGCTGATTATTCACTTTATGATTTCATTTGCTAAGAAAGAAAAAATAACTTCAAGAACAGTAGTCATTGAAACCGATGGCAAAATACTTCCAACATTTTATGTGCAAACTCAAAGACCGTCCTAGAGATGAATTTGACTCACCATGTGCCAGGCAATGTGCTGAATGCTGAGGATAAAATAATCACAAATGTAGAAAGAACCCTGCCAAAATGTGGCTTAGAGTCAATGATGACAGCAAGAGTTGACAGGGGAACCTGCGAGATGCAGGCTGAGCACCTGCCCAGCCTAGGCTACCAATAAGGAGCTACACATGTGATGTCTGAGTCACCTGTTTGAAATCCTTATGCTTTTTGAGTCACAGATATCAATCCCATGAGTCCAATATTACTCAATGGGTGTGTCAGCGTGCCAACAGCTGAATGATACATACTAATCAATGTACCTTGTTTGTTGTGGTTCACCAGCTATCCTTTTGATGGGTCTTTTATGCCTAGGAATGTGGGCATGGGAGGCAACTTAGCATGTGCCTGACTGCACACGGCTACTTGCTTGCCCCACCCCTAGGATAATTCTCACTATCACCTGCTGTTTCATTAAATTACTTGGAATTATCCCTCTGTCAATCCGCATTTTTAAGAGAGAGCGTTGGTAAATGCTGTCTTCAGAGAAATCCGGCTGTGTAATTAGTGTGTCTGCATCAAATCTCTTGCTTCCTAGTTGCTTTAGGGGCTTAGGAACTGAGTGTCTCACCATGCTGTAAGTATGTCATCTGTTTCTTTTTTGACAAGGTTACCGTCTCTGGTGTCTACTGGCGCAATCCCCAAGCTTCCTGGATCTTGTGTCATTAACCATCAGTGGGATCTGACTGCAGAAAATGTAGACCACATTGAGCGGCAAAAATAGCCCTGGTCTTAAAAAAGTCTCTGCATAGAAAACAAGTTGCTCTAAAAGATTCTGTTAACATGTCTGACATCCCATGCCTCCCTTCTTCTGCTGGTGGCTGCAGAGGATTCTGGCCACATGAAACACGTGCTCCCACTTCTCCCGGTCTTCTCCCGGTCCTCTCCCAACAAAGGGCTCCACAGATGCTTTATGATCATCAGTCCTGAGGTTGCGGGGGGACACAGATTTCTTCAAAGACATGTTTCTGTCTCAAAAAACTACAGATGAAAGGAGAAAATATACAAAAGGCAGGTAGCAAGTGAACCAAGCAATTGTCAGGTAAGTCATATTTTTAGAGTCTTAAAGCTGCTTACAAGCCTTTGCTCATTTAGAGAACAATCTTAGAGGCTAAGCATATCCAAACAAAGCGGTGAAAGAAACAAAGCTCATCAGTACAAAGTGGACTTTTTTGTTTGTTTGGTTTTGGTTTTGGTTTTCTCTGGTTTCTACAAGCAAACACCCAAATCCTGGCTTTAAACCAGTTCTAAGCAATTCAGGAATTTCTGTTCCATGGTTCTTAAAGGAAATGAACTGATGACTTCACCAGGCCCACAAAACCACTGGTCAAGAACCACTGTGTTCCAACTTGTGAAATGAACTCTATATAAGTTAGTGGTATTGGTTTTCAGATCTTTGCTCCTAGAGCCATGTCTTGTCTTTCTCGTGCTCTGTTCCTTTTCACAGGGAACTAAGGGCACTGCATTTCCGGGGTACCTGGGCCCTGCAGTTTTGGCGGAGAATCAACTGGGGGTAGGCTCTGGCAGAGGAAGAGGTCAAGGTGTTGGTCCTCCTCTCTGTTTCAGGTGTCATCTCCTCGGTGCCCATTTTCTACATGGCTTCATGTCTTGCCAAACAGCCCTGTCCTTTGCAGCCCCAGGTGCCATGGGGCAGGTCCACGGCAGTTCAGGTCCGCTGGGTGGCCTCTAATCACATGCTACTCCCGTGACACCATCTCCTTCCTCTCTTCATCCTACCAGCCCCAGAGGAAAAAATGTATTTCCATACTCGTTTGCCTCTAGATTATTTCTGTTGGGTTTCTCAACTCTTTCTTTACCCGTGAAACTATTTTCTTTTGACAGATTTCTTGTTTCGAGGTATCTAGGGTAGTTCATTTCATTGGCTGACATAAGAGTATAATATTATAACTTATAAAGAGTATAATATTATAACTTATTAAGATAACTATTAAGTTATCTTAATAGATTATTAAGTTATCTATAATAAATATATAGCTACCTAAAATAACTTAAAAGAATTGCTGTTATGGATTGAATTGGGTCTCCCTGAAATTCGTATGTTGAAATCCTAAACCCAGTACCTCAGAATGTGACTGTGTTTGGAGAGAGGATCTTTAAAATGATAATAAAGGTAAAATGAGGTTATTAGGGTGTACCTTAGTCTACCCTAAAGTATCCTTATAAGAAGAGGAGAGTAGGACACAGACACACACATAGGCAATATTATATGAGGACACAGGGAAATGACAGCCAATAAGGAGAGAGGCCTCAGAAAAAAACAACCCAGCTGACCTTGGACCTTGACCTTGGACTTCTATACTCTAGAACTGTGAGGAAATAAACTTCTCTTGTTTAAGCCAGTCAGACTGTGGCTCATTAATACCAGCAAGCAAATACAATTGCTTATCTCTGAAATTTGGGATAAACTACTTACCTCTAAGCCTCAATGTCCTCCTGTGTAAAATAAGGGTAATTTTAATGCCCAGGTTGTTGTGAGAATTAACGGAGAGAAGCTTAATAAAGTACTTGCTACATACTTGCTACAGTGCCATAATCGTGCAGTATCTTTTTTTTTTTTTAAAGACAGAGTTTCGCTCTTGTCCCCCATGCTGAAGTGCAATGGCGTGATCTCGGCTCACTGCAACCTCCACCTCCTGGGTTCAAGCGATTCTCCTGCCTCAGCCTCCTGAGTAGCTGAGATTACAGTGTGTGCCACCATGCCCAGCTAATTTTTGTATTTTTAGTAGAGACAGAGTTTCTCCATGTAGGCCAGGCTGGTCTCAAACTCCTGACCTCAAGTGATCCACCCACCTTGGCCTTCCAAAGTGCTCGGATTACAGATGTGAGTCACCATACCTGGCCTCATTTTGAATATTCATGTAGACATATAACTAAATTATGCTTGTAAAATGTTAACTCTGGAGCCCGCCTCTCTAGGTATTAGGGAGGTCTTTAGATTGGGCTGGCTGGATAATGTATTCACCTAGGTTTTTTGAGTTCTCCTCAGTTATGTTTTGATTTCAGCTGCAAAGAGTTGTTTGGTTTTTTTGCGTGTTTCTTTTTTGTCTGTTTTGTTGTTGTTGTTGTTGTTTGTTGTTGTTGTTGTTGCTGTTGTTTGAGATGGAGTGTTGTTCTTTTGCCCAGGCTGGAGTGCAGTGGCGTGATCGCAGCTCACTGCAGCCTCTGCCTCCTGGGTTCCGGCAATTCTCCTGCTTCAGCTTGCTGGGTAGCTGGGATTACAGGCACACGCTACCACGCCCGGCTAATTCTTGTATTTTTAATAGAGACGGGATTTCACCATGTTGGCCAGGCTGGTCTCAAACTCCTGACCTTATGTGATCCACCCGCCTCGGCCTCCCAAAGTGCTGGGATTATAGGCATGAGCCACCGCGCCCAGCCGCAAAGAGTTTTTTAGGTTTATTAATCAAAGTTGTTTTCTTAAAGCTTAAACGTTATGCCTCAGCTACAAATTCAATAACTTTTTTTTGCTCTTGCTACTGCTACTTTAGTAGTGTTTCTTGTTGCTTCTGTGTGAGTGCATTCAAGCAAGTAATTGCACTGTGACTTTTCTGCAATACCCATGACTACCCACTGGGTCAGTTTGGGGGCCAGCCAAAGCAAGCTTTCCCACCGCTTGCTGCCTGGAAGACTCCCCCAGGACTCAGATGCAGATCTTCCAGAATTGTTGCCTACAAATAGTCACACCATGGAGATAAGAAGAATCACCTTCCCTGGAACCATCTGCACCTGCAGCCAAGCCTAGCCAAACCACCTGGGCCACAGCTTATCTGTGTTAGCTACAGCCTCCCTCTTCTGACACTTTTTTACTCAGATCTTCCTTCTGTGGTGGTGAATCTAATAAACTGAGGCACTCAGATTCCTTTCCTGCATCAGATTTTTGAAGTCCCAGTATGGTACAAAAAGACTAATTGCTACCCTTCTTATGGGGATATTTGTATTTTAAGAAGCATTTAGCATTCAGCTAAATGAATAAAGCTCTAATAGTCTAACTTGGAGCACTAAGTGATAGGAGATTTTGGGCACCTTTAAGTAGAATTATTACTTTTTAATAATGATAAAGAAAATATTAAAGCTCAAAGTAAATAAATGCTTGGTTTTTCTTGGCTAAAGTTTTGAGAGAATGAGTAAAAAGTAGATGATCCCTTATAAAGAAGTATTTCCACGAAGGCCTTCTTCCACTAGTAACTGAAGCTCATGCCTTACATATGCATACAATATTTATCATCATCAGTTATTATGATTAAATGTTTTCTAGGTGACTGATACTGTATTGTGAACTTTCCAGGAAAAGGAAAGGAAAAAACAAGGTGGAATAAAATAAAAACAAAAAGAAGCCTAAAACATTTGATCTACTTTACATTTTAAAAGCAGAAATTTATCATCCTGTGATTTTTAACCACCCAATGGTTTGTTGCCATATGGTACTAATTCTGCCCATGGAATGTGAAAAATAAAATAAATGTCAACTCTTGAATCACAATCACTAACCTTATAGCTACACAGAAAGTAATAGTTTTCTCTATACATCAGTTTGTTTTTAAGGTCCAGGTGGTTTCTGCTAAATCTCTAGTCTTTTATTACATAATTTGCCTATTACTTGGAAAGGAAGATATCAGAATTTTCTTTCTATTTTGTTTTCCCCACTTCCCCACTGGAATTAGACAGTATTCATTCTGTTCCCGGACATCTTGTTATGACTCTTCACAGGAACCTTATGCAGAATTCCAGGCTGGTTAGAATACTTTGACATTGGATTTCAGACTGTATTCCCTAGCCAGATTATTTTCTTAAAGTAATACTCAAGAATAATACAGTTTCTATTGCATGGGTTTTCTAAACAAACTTACTTGGTAAAATAATGAAGAAAATAGACATCTACTTACACAGCTCTGGGGAAAATCACATTCTCAAAGATAATTTCATTTAAAATGTACATTTCAAATATGCATATTGCTAATAAGATTGCAATGATCAACAGGTTAGTGTTTTGTGTAACTTTCTGACTGGTGTAAGGCCTTCCATAGTCAAAGAGCAAGTGTTATCTATGTCACATAAACCAAAGCAAGGTACCATTCTTCAGCGATTTCCTGTCCCTCTTCCTCCCCAAATCCTTCTTTTCCTCCCTTCTCCATTCTACCAAAAATATGGTTTGATGTATTAGCAACAACTGGGCAATTTTAAAAACAGAATGTATGAAATCTGAAGAGAAAATTAAATTTCAGAGAGTAACACATTTGCTTAATTAAGAGGACAAAAGACTTTTTTTAAATGTCCAGTATTGTGGCTTCCAGTATTCATGAAACTAGCATGTGGTTCACAATTCCAATAACTTCTGTAAGAACATTGATTGCCCTTTTGCTGATAGGCATGGTCATTCATTGCATGGACATATGAACATGTGGGCCTTTGATCATAGTTAAGAATCATTCAGTAATTCAATATTAATTATCATATGTTACAAAATAAATCAGATACTAATAAAAATACAACACCATAGACTTATGAGGGGCCAGGAGATATTCTTGGCCTCCCAACATGCCAAACACTGATTTAGCTTCTTGATTTCTAATATTCTATTTAAGTTCCATAACAGTCCTTGAGATATGTGCTATTGTCCTTATTTCAAAGATGAGAAAATCGAAACTCAGAAAATCCAAATAAATTAATGTCTGAGTCTGGCCTTTCTGCCTCCTGTCTGGTGGACCACCTCCAATCTGTTCCCCAGCTTGGATACCCTTAGTGGATTCTCTTGACCTTTAGAACAAAGTCTAAACTCATTCCCAGGTTTCTCAAGGGCCTTCATGATCTGGCCCCAATATTATCCTCTCAAACAGCAAACCTTACCACTTCTCACTTCAGGCTCCACTCTCAATCACATTCAATTTCTTTCAGTTGCCTGAATATGTCATGCTTTCTTTTGCCCCTGGGGTTGTGCTGATGCTGGTCTGTACCTAAAGCACCCTCAAACACACCTTTCTCACCCTCCTTAATGATCTGGCTAATTCTTCCTGGACCTCCAAATCTGAACTTAGGTGTCCCTTCCTCCAGGAAGCTGCCTCTGAGCCCTGAGCACCTATTGGGTGATCCCCTACAAGATCATCATAGTGTATGGGTGATTCCCTACAGCCCATCATACTGTCTCACACTCTGCCTTGTAATTAATTACCTGTTCGCTTTTCTGTATCCCTCTCTTGACAAGAGCATCTGTGGAGGCAGAAGCTGAGATGGTCAGGTTCTCATGGTATCCCAGTGCCTAGCTGTATGCAATAGAGAATTGATATGTATTAAATGACTGGATGATTACAAGAATGACATTTGTACTTAGAGAATTTTATTTTAATGACAATATGGCCAAAATTCTATGGCAATTGCTTCTGAAAGCACACCATTTAGGATGGCATCGTGGCAGTTTGTTAGGGGATATGCAGAACCATAGGTGCAGTATGGCTTTCTAAACCATCCATGTTACTAGGTAAGTGATAAGGTTTGGCTCTATGTCCCCACCCATAACTCATTTTGGATTGTAATCCCCATAATCCCTATGTGTGGAAGGAGGAACCAGGTGGGAGGCAATTGGATCATGGAGGTGGTTTCCCCCCATGCTGTTCTTGTGATAGTGAATGAGTTCTCATGAGATCTGATGGTTTTATTAAGCAGTTTTCTCTGCTCTTGCTTGATCTCTCTCACCTGCTGCCATGTAAGATGTGCCTCTTCCCCTTCCACCATGATCATAAGTTTCATGAGGCCTCCCGAGCCACATGGAGGTGAACTGTGAGTCAATTAAGCTTCTTTCCTTTATAAATTGCCTAGTCTCAGGTATGTCTTTATAGCAGTGTGAGAACAGACTAATACATTAGGTAATTTTAAATTAAACCGACTAATACAAAATGCATATGAAGTTTTGTGGTAAAATATAAGACTTCCAAGAAATTTTCCATTTTGAGTTAGATCCACAGATATAGAGTGACAATCGCTGTTCTCCATGACGGTCAAACCTTAGTTAGAAGGTCACAATCATTTGGAAGCAGGCTTTAAGATGAGCAATGTCAAATTTATAAGCCTCAAAAGGAAACTGTGGGCTTTGAGGAATATTTGAAGGTCAATTCTGCTTAATTTAGAGAAGACCGAAGAGAAATGTACAATCTGCCTTTACCTGTTCAGAGGCTGTTACCCAGAAGAGGGAGCACAGATGCATTCTTAAAAATGCATCTTTAGAACAGAGAACCAGGACCATTGAGAAGAGGAGCCCAGATTCGGTTCAATGTGAGAAAGGACCTCTAAGTTGTCTTTGCGTGGTAGGAATATGGGCAATTTTTGTTTTCTTGTTGGTCCTCTTCTACATGGCCTAAGTGTTCCATCACAAAGTGCACCAAGGCATCAGATGGAATTATTCAAAATGAATCCTTATAACAATTCATCAGGAGTACTACAAAAAGAATTCCTGGCTGGAATTATCTTTGGTGCAATGGCTCACACCTATAATCCCAACACTTTGGGAGGCCAAGGCAGGAGGATTGCTTGAGCCCAGGAGTTCAAGACCAACCTGGGTAACATAGTGAGGCCGAACTTCTAAAAAAAAAAATAGCCAGAGATGGTAGTACTCACCTGTGGCCCCAGCTAGTCCAGAGGCTGAGGTGGGAGGATCACTTGATCCCAGAAGGAGTGAGTCATGATGATGCCAATGCACTCCAGTCTGGACAACAGAGTAAGCCCATCTCAAAAGAAAAAAATCCTAATTTGTACAGAACACTAGAATTTGTCTTTTCTTCTAGTGTTAAGATTATATAAATTTCGCATGAAAAAAAACTGAATCTAGAGAGTTTGTTTGTTTAGGTTTACCACAGGTACCATCTGTGCAAAGTCTTTTTCTTTTTTTTCAAAATAGGATTACATAAATTGTTTTAGATTTGCAATAATCCATAGTTGTTACAAAATAATTAATGCATTCCCACAGAGAGTGAAATTTTCCCAGACCCTACTCCATACAAAGACTTTAAAAGCACTATACAAATATATTAATGGGATCACCCTATAATATCATTCTGTGACTTTTTCCGTTGACACTACATTATGGACGTCTTTACTTGACAATACAATAGGTGGTATTTATCCTTTTAAACAGTTGTATGACATTCACTCTCTGGATGCAGCACAATGAAAAATGTCATCTGTTCCCTATTGATGAACACTTGCTTTGCAGTATTGTTTGTAATTGCAAACATTTAATGATTAGCTTGTTTTATGAAAAGATTTTCCACGAAACAGACTAGGCCTCCATTCTGAGAACTGGTACCTCAGAACATGCTTCAACAGTGTGCTGGGGAATGCTCAAAGCTATAGGCACAGTGTGTCATCCTGGACCATCCATTTTACTCAATGGTAAGTAATTTAAAATATTAATGGTTTTTAAAAATGAAATACAATTCAGATCTATTATATGGAAAAACACAAAGTGTATACAGAACTTTGTATTTCTTTATGGCGAAAGAAAGGACTTCAACAGCATTTTCCGTTTTGAGTTAGGGACCCAGGCCCCCAAAGGTAAGTTGACTTTCTTCTGCTGTTAGGGATATTCCAGTGGAAATTTTTGAAAAATGACTTGTTTAAGATCTTTGGAACATTTTGAATGCCTGAGAGGATTCCAAACAAACTAGGGACTAATTATAATGGCTGAAATAGGTTCTTAAAATAGAAGTCAGCCAAGAGCTCTCAAGATGGGTTCCTCAAAGTTAATGTGAGTACACAGAAAAGAGAGAAGGAGGAGGGCAGAGTGTGTACCTCTATCAGCCGTGTACCTGGATCAAGTCCAGGTGCAAAAATTGGTTTGTGTGATGACTTGGAATAATTTTCTATGCTCACAATCTGGGAAATATAAGGTTATCTTTACTTTGGGCTTTTGTGGTTCTTTATAAAGGAGGTCTCATTTTTGTGAGGCGAATAGACTCTTCAAATAGCGAATTCTTAACTAGAAAGTCAAAGTTCAATCACAGCCTACTTGTTTACCTGTTTTTACTTGAAAAAAAAGTAAGTGCCATAATGAAAGAACACTTGAAAAGACAGGCAAACTATTGTTGATAATTCTAGCCAGTGAGAGGATTTCTCCAAGCCTTATTTCTCTCGCTTGATTTCATCTGGTGCTTTTAGACCAACGGCATAATGTTGTAGGGCTTCCCATCTTCTTAAGCACCTTAAATTCTGCACATGCCAAAAATAGTTGTTACTCTGCATAGATGTTTTTGTTATCCACAAGAGGCCGGCAGAGCAGAGGTAAATTATGTTTAAAAAGGAATCATTTTGCCTGTCAGAACACTTTACATAAAACAACCCTTGAATTCTGAAGGATTTTTAAACTGAGCTCCAAAATCCTACAATGTGCATCTAAAATATTCTGCTAGCTGCAAGCAAAAGAATTGGTCTACTGACCTCCAGCTCTTGCCACTTGGAAATATTCTTTAGTGCTCAGCAGTATTTGACTTACGTGCATTTATTTTCTGCTGTGTTCATTTTTAAGTCATCACTTTAGTCTAGGTAAATTGATTCAATAGAGATGAACACATCATCCATCATATTTTGTGAATCTGCATAGCTGAACGCAATAATATTCAGTATAATTATGCTGTCTAATATTTGCTCAAAACGTGTGTCATTCATTATCATATGCTAATTGTGCATAATTAATGTTAACTATTCATGGGCACAAGATCAATTATGAGTTGTAAAGTAAAACTTACATGCAAAAAAAGAAAAAAGCTCCCCATATAAGCAAAACATAATAACAGACCCTTTATTCTCTAAGGCATGTTAAAAAGATTATAAATGAATTGACCATTTTGATATTAGAATGTATACAGTAAATAACACGTGTAAAAATGCAGTCATTTTAGGTCTCCTGGGGAAAACAGCAGTAACTCTTCCTCATGTGAGAAGCATGCAAGGAATGCCATCGAAAGAGACACAATCAATATATTATCTTCAGAACAAACAAGGGAGCTATAGATGAGAGCTGTGGATGGATATTATAGGTGAGGGATTCTGTTGTCATAACCACTTGGAAAACTTGGCAGGATGCACATCCAATTCATAAAATAAATGGTCAACTTATTATTCAGGTTTAGCTCAAATTTTGGTGAGCTTGGCAGAATTTGTCACTGTGGAAATGTACTATGGACTCAAAGAAAAAGGCTCGTTTTGTTTAAGAGGCAGCTCTCTCCAGAATTGAATAGCAAACGGGGAGTTAAGTGCCTCATCCCCCAAATTTCATTAACCCTCAGACTAACAGGAAGGCAGTATACATTACCATTGTTGTATCTCTTTTCCCCTTGGAGGTACTGAAGCGAAGCCAGAATAAGTATCTTGCTTAATGTGAAGGCACAGTTCAATGCAAGGACTGCTAAGAGATCCCTAAACTCCTAGCTCTCTGTGAGTCCGATGTGTCTCCCAGCTATCTTTCCCCAAGCACCCAATTTCAGGTAATCTATGTGCTCCTTCACACCTTATTTGTATTCTCAACCATATGTTTCCAGTTTTCTGTTTTTAAAAGAACTTTGTATGACTCCCTGTTCCCTGCTGAAGTTGTCATTTGTTCTCTTGACCTGATCATTCTGGCCTCTGAACTTCCAGAATAGGATTGTTCTAGGATTGTTCTTTCCTACCTCCTCTAAAATGAAGTGTGGCCATGTGAATTGCTTTGGTCTATACAACATGAGTGGAAGCGACAAAGGGCAAGATGTTTAAGAAGCATTGTGTGATTTGCCACACTGCTGTGGTGGTCATTGGAAACACACATCAAGATGAAGCCTCCCTCATCCCGATGCCTGGGTGATGACAAGTACCAGAGGCCTTCTTTTGCCTTCAATGGACATGTGATGTGAGCAGGAAATAAACTTTGTGTTATGTCACTGAAATTTGGAGTTCGCTTGTAACATAATTCAGCATATCCTGAATGATACATTTAAACTTAGACATTTATCTCATCTTCAAGTAAGTCAATACATACAGTCATAGAGATAACTGATGGGATTCAAAGATGGGGTCCATTATATCACTTTAAACCAGATCACTCTATAGAATATTTTACATAAACATTTTTTTTCTGCAATCTAACAACTTGGGATATTATAGCCGTGGGGTAATCCAATTAGGCCACGACTACAATGTTATTGCATTGCATTTTCTATGCAAAAAGCATTCAAAGTAAACATTAAAATATATCTCTGTTTTTGTAGCCCTGCTTTGAAATGTCTGTTTTCTTTTTCTTTTTTAATATAAGTATCCTTAAAAACATAATAAAGGCCAGGGCTTCTCCCTTCTTCTCATGTGAAAATTTCAAGATCATTCAAGGCATGGATGCTTAAGCTCAAATGTTACCTCCTCTATGAAGCCTGCCTTGACATGTATTATTCTCCCTCTTTGATCCCTCAGCATTTTGTTTGTAATTCTGCCCTTTATAACATTTAACCTTTCGTAAAAGATGAATGTTATTCATGTCTACAACTGCCACCAGGTTGCTCTTAAATGGTTCACAGTATCTTGCTCATGGCTGCATCCCTCCTGGCACTAAGCATGGTGCCTGGACAGACCAGGCAAGCAACACATGCTGAACTGAACTGAAGATGTGGGTAAAACACCCAGTAGTTATAAAGATGGAGGAAAATTGATGAGGAAATTGGTAAGGAAATAATATCTCCAGAAAATAAACCCCATCCTCAGGGCAACCAGGCGCAAATTGTGTGTAACTACCATGCATAAATGGGCTCTCCCTGTAAGAACAAATAGTGAGATAGAACCCTACAGAAAAATGTAATAGTGTCCACTACAGTATGATTTTATAGGACTGAAATTCATCTGAAACCTTTGGCCAGATGTGTTTCAGAATCTAGAATTATTTAGAGCCTAAAAAGATAATGTCGTGCATGAACTTCTGTAACACCCGACAGGGTGTGGGGCAGCTCTCCAGAATCAACGCTTAATGTTCTGCAGTGAAATACATGACTCTTTACACAAAGTAGAAGAAATAAAGCTATAAGTAGGGTCATGTTGGTTTAGCTTAGATTTTGCTGCCAAATACATTCCAGAAAGTTTAAGGCTTTGGAGTTTTAGAATTGTAGTGGACCTTGATATGGTTTGGCTGTGACCCCACCCAAATCTCATCTTGAATTGTAGTTCCCATTATCCTCACACGTCCTGGGAGGGACCCAGTGAGAGGTAATTTAATCATGGGGACAGTTACCCTCATGCTGTTTTCATGATAGTGAGTTCTCACGAGATCTGATGGTTTTATAAGGGGTTTTCTCCCTTTTGCTCAGCACTTCTTCTTGCTGCTGCTGTGTGAAGAAGGATGTGTTTCCTTCCCCTTCCACCATGATTGCAAGTTTCCTAAGTCTTCCCCAGCCATGCTGAACTGTGAGTCAATTAAACCTCTCTCCTTTATAAATTACTGGTCTTGGGTATGTCTTTATTAGCAGTGTGAGAACAGACTAATACAGACTTATATTACTAATAGCTATTTATCCAATACACAAAGAACTCCTGATTATTGTGGAAGATCATCTTTCTCCAGCCTATCTTTATCAAATTCAAATTTCAAATCTTTATTGCCAAAACACTTTACAAACTTCTAATTTTTTTAAATTAGAAGTTTACCTTAAAAACTCCTTTTTTAAAAAAAAGCTCACCATCAAAATACTGATATACAGACTAGATTCAAATAAGAATTTAGTATGTGGAACAAGACACTTTTTTCCAGGCAATGATTTAAGTACCTAAAAGATACTGGTTTAAATATTTGATTCCTGTGAAAGCAGATTTTTGAATATAAATGGTTTTCTCAGGGTGTCACGCACATTCTCACACACTGTGCAGGTTTCCCTGGGTCATTGAAGGAGGGCTCTGTAATAATGCATCTGACTGAGACCACACACACACACACACACACACACACCCCCAAATTTGCATGTGTTTTGCCATAAACATACATTTGGCAAGAAAAGAATCCAAGTTATACGAACGAAGCGCTCTCCACAAATCTATTTCAAAGACACACACCACCCTGACCATATTCTCTTCAGTTTATCCCATACATGAAAACCAATGTTAGCACTGAGTGTTTCTGTACACAAAGGACATGGTTGGTTTTAAAAAGAATGCCGTAAAGAATGTGAGATTTTAAAAAACATCTCATGTACTTTTTGATTCCTCCTAGGCCTGATTTTTTAGGACCCAGGTTTGGAGAGCCAAGCTAATTAGTAGGGCTTCTTTATAAAAGTCTTATTCTGTGAAATGTAGCTTTTCAGAGTTCTCAAGGGAATGAATACGGGTGGCCAGGGTTTTGAAGTGAATGCAGCAACCTCAGGTTGTTCTCTTTAGGAAATACTGCAGATGGCTAAATGAGCTCTGGGTGAAATCGTAGGAGGCCTTTGGCAAGCAACACTTCTGAATGTGTAATTTCTAAAAAAGATACATACATCTGTGCTTTATAACCAAAAGGTAAGGTAATGGATAGTAAATTTTCTTTCTACTGGTTCTAAGCTCCTCGAAGACGAAGAAACCAGATCTTTGCAGAAGCTCAATAACTTTGCTAACTGGACTTAATTTCAAATGACATTTAAACTAGAAAATTCAGTGAAATGTTTTTGGGTTGAGGGTCAGTTTAATTTAAGTTTTAAAAGTAAAGAACAGGGGCGATTTGGATGGGAACAGAGGTTCTAGGAAGCAAGGCCTTCAATGGAAACCCGCCTTGTCGCTATCTCTTTTGGAACTGTCAGGAGCTCTGTTTGGCTGATGATCCAGCAGGTGTGAGCACAGGTGGAGACTCACATGAACCAGGCGGCATATCCCCATTTGCTGACATTGTGGAGGAAGGCCCACAGGACCCTACACCACAGACCAGAGCCCATGACTGAGTGGGGAAATTGCTGGCTGCCATGGCCGCTGCAGCAGCATGAGGCCCTTTGCCTTCACACAGGGAGAGCATGGGTCTGGCCTTTCCAGCAGAATTTTTAGAGTCCTTTTGAATTAAGAACTAGGAGGGAATACTATGTCTTTTTCTTTCCTAACATCCAGTATGAGGATCTCAGTGTCCAAGTTTGAGCAAGGTGAAATGAAAGAACACCAAAGCACAGTTAGGGCTCTGGTGGGGCTGCTGGTGCAGGCTCCAGCCCCATGATCTCAGTCGCTGCGGCCTTGAGCCTTTCATGTTTGCTCTTGAGCTTGTCCTTCAGGTGTGACACAGGGCTTGGCCAGCTGAGGAGATGGGGAGCCCCTCCCAGCCAGTCCTCCTCCCTCAGGGGATTCCACAGTGAGCAGGGCACAGCCGTGCTGTCCCCAGAACTCCCCAAACTCTGGGTGGTAATGGTCTGCCAGGAGTTACAGTTGTTGATCTTATAATTGAAATATAAAAGGGGCTCGCAGCTGTCAGGAACAGATTTAACAGGGTGTCTCTGTTCCGATATTGCGGGCTGCTCGACTTTGTAATTGTCCGGTGTGTTTACAGGCGTCGCAAGAAGGGTTAGGGAAGGAAGCAAATAAAGAAATCCCTTGGAACCGTTTGTAGGGCTTGGGCCCCAGGGCAGGAGGATATGTTGGCCAAGTGTCTAAAATACTGTTGCTAAACCAGCAGGGTCTGTGGTTTCCAAGGCTGGGCTAGTCTAGAGAATCGTTTGTTTTGCTACTATTGTGCATAAGGGCCCCCCGTCCTCTCTTCACTGGAGACTCTAACCTTCACTTAAAAACTGTCCTCTGCTTAACGCTTTGTTTTCCCTTTGATTTCGACAATACATGATATTAATGATAACATGTCCTTGGCCTTCTTTTATTTGTATTTTTAAGGTAACCTCTTGCTCTACCTTTTACTTCTAACCTTTCTCTGTCACTTTGTCTGGATTTACAGTTAAATGGGGAACTAGAGCTTGGCCTCTCCCTGCAGTCCTGACTGGGAAGCTTGAGTTGACTGAGCTCATCTTGTTTCATGCTTTCTGAGTTTTATTCATTCCTGCTGTTTTAATGGTCCGCTTGCTCTTGCTAACTTCACATGGCATTTTCCTTTTTTTTTCTCTTAACACTGGCATTTTAAATGCTATAATTTTAACCTTGATAGAGACTAAACAGCAACAACAACAAAAGTTAAAGTGTGGATTTTGAACTTCTTACTCACTGTGACCATTATTTCAGAGATAAGTGACTATATTTTAGCTCCAGTCATCATCTTTATTTACTCCTACTCCTTTGTGGCCAAATTTGGCCATTCTTTAATTTTGAAGCTATATTTAGCAAGGATGATTACAGAAAAACTTCCATTCAGAAAGGAGGGTTCAAAGGCTGGGTACTCCTTATTATACCTTTGGAATAGTCACTTGACAACTTCATCCTCATTTCCTCATCTGTGAGATGAAGAAAATAATAGTGTGTCTCCTTGGACTCCTGTGAGGATTGAATGAAATGACACTTGAACAAATCCAGCACAGAACCTAGTGTCCAATCAATGTTGGTTGTTGCTGATGTTGTCATAATATTAATCCAGAAAGTCGACTCTTGCTATGTAGCTTTTGTCCTTCCAAACACATTTCATTTTTTTAATATGTTAAGCAAATGGTACTTAGCTGTTACAAGGATACTCGGTTAACTGTTAAGCCATGAAGTTGCAGAAATTCTTCCCTCTGAATTGAAGAATAGCATCTTTGGCTAGATGCTTTGCTATGACTGGAGGAGGAAAAGAAAAGTTTATCAGCTATTCTAGTTAACAAATCCAGTCCCGGCTGAAATCTCTGCTTACTGTGAAAGCTGACAAACCTTCCCCAACATCTGGGCCAGAGGCAACCCAGGCTTCCTTTGAATTCTTTGACAAAGGTCTTCTGGCCTTGGGCTGCTCTTTCTGAAGGAAGCTCTAGTTGGTTCCTCAAACCTGGAGGCTTTTGAGCAGGAAACCTCAGGAAGTCAACTCGGCCTCTAAATATCCATGTGACCTTATAGTAATGACTTTCTTTGTACCTTGCTTTCCTTTTGACCAAGGAACCACATTATTTGAGGCCTTTTAATAAATCATTGTGATTGTTTTTCAATCAGTCTCATCAGAAAGCCCTTGACCAGACCTGAGCACGTTGCTGAATACCCTACAACAGATCTAAATTCAGTTCAACCTGAAACTTGTTTGCTGTGTGCCTACCATGTATCAGGAACTGGGAGAGCTACAGAGATGTGGACATAAGAAATGTGCACGTTCAAACTGTAACAGGAAGTGTTATGAAAGCACAGAAGCAATGCAAGAGCAAAGATAAAGAAATGTAGACATTGACACTTCCCTCAAATGACTTGCCCTCTGGACACACGTGTAGTACTAGGGCTATTCATTCCGCATATGTAAATATGCCCTGCCACCCCACCCAGCAGCAACAGTGGGATGAGTGCTTAGATGGTGCTTCACGTAGGCCAGGCCCTGCTTTCAAGGCTCAGCAGCCTTATAAAGAAGATTGTATTAGTCCGTTTTTATGCTGTTGATAAAGACATACCCAAGACTGGGAAGAAAAAGAGGTTTAATTGGCCTTACAGTTCCACGTGGCTGAGGAGGCCTCAGAATCATGGCGGGAGGCGAAAGGTACTTCTTATATGGTAGCGGCAAGAGAAAATGAAGAAGAAGCAAAAGTATAAACCCCTAATAAACCCATCAGATCTCATGAGAGTTATTCACTGTCACGAGAATAGCGCCAGAAAGACCAGCTCCCATGATTCAATTACCTCCCCTGTGTCCCTCCCACAACACGTGGGAATTCTGGGAGATAAAATTCAAGTTGAGATTTGGGTGAGGACACAGCCAAATAATATCATTTCAACCCTGGCCCCTCCCAAATCTCATGTCCTCACATTTCAAAATCAGTCATGCCTTCCCAACAGTCTTCCAAAGTCTTAACTCATTTCAGCATTAACTCAAAAGTCCACAACCTAAAGTCTCATCCATCCCAGACAAAGCAAGTGCTTTCCACCTATGATTCTGTAAAATCAAAAGCAAGTTAGTTACCTCCTAGATACAATGGGGGTACAGGCATTGGGTAAATACAGCCATTCCAAATGGGAGAAATTGGTCAAAACAAAGGGACTACAAGACCCATGCAAGTCCAAAATTCTGTAGGGCAGTCAAATCTTAAAGCTCCAAAAGGATCTCCCTTGCTCCATGTCTAACATTCAGATCATGCTGATGCAAGAGGTTAGTTCCCATGGTCTTGGGCAGCTCTACCCCTGTGGCTTTGCAGGGTACATCCTCCCTCCCGGCTGTTTTCATAAGCTAGCATTGAGTGTCTGCAGCTTTTCCAGGCACACAGTGCTATCTGTAGGTGGATCTACCATTCTGGCATCTGGAGGACAGTGGCCCTCTTCTCATAGCTCCACTAGGCAGTGCCCCAGCAGGGATTCTGTGTGGGGGCTTCTACCCCACATCTCCCTTCCACACTGCCCTAGCAGATGTTCTCCATGAAGGCCCTGTGCCTGTAGCAAACTTTTGCCTGGGCATCCATGCATTTCCATACATCTTCTGAAATCTAGGTGGAGGTTCCCAAACCTCAATTCTTCACTTCTGTGCACCTTCAGGCTCAATACCACATGGAATATGCCAAGGCTTGGGGCTTCCAATCTCTGAAGCCACAGCCCAAGCTGTACGTTCGCCCCTTTCAGCCACAGCTAGAGCGGCTGGGACACAGGGCACCAAGTCCCTAGGCTGCACACAGCACAGGGGCCCTGGATCCGGCCCACAAAACCACTTTTTCCTCCTGGGCCTCCAGGCCTCTGATGGGAGTGGCTGCCATGAAGGTCTCTGACATGGCCTAGAGATATTTTCCGCATGGTCTTGGGGACTAACATTAGGCTCCTTGCTACTTCTGCAAATTTCTGCAGCTAGTTTGAATATCAGAAAATTGGTTTTTCTTTTCTATTGCATAGTCAGGCTACAAATTTTCCAAACTTTTATGCTCTGCTTCCCTTATAAAACTCAATGCCTTTAACAGCACCCAAGTTACCTCTTGAATTCTTTGCTGCTTAGAAATTTCTTCTGCCAGATACCCTAAATTATCTTTCTCAAGTTCAAAGTTTCAGAAATATCTAGGGAAGAGGTAAAATACCACCAGTCTCTTTGATAAAACATAACAAGAGTCACCTTTACTCCAGTTCCCAACAAGTTCCTCATTTCCATCTGAGATCACCTCAGCCTGGACGTTATTGTCCATATCACTATCAGCATTTTGGGCAAAACCATTCAACAAGTCTCTATGGCGTTCTAAACTTTCCCACATTTTCTTGTCTTCTTCTGAGCCCTCCAAACTGTTCCAACCTCCGCCTGTTACCCAGTTCCAAAGTCGCTTCCACATTTTTGGGTATCTTTAGCAATTCCCCACTCTACTGGTACCAATTAACTGTATTAGTCTGTTTTTACACTGCTGATAAAGACATACCCAAGACTGGGAAGAAAAAGAGGTCTAATTGGACTTACAGTTTCACATGGCTGGGGAGTCCTCAGAGTCATGGCAGGAAGCAAAAGGTACTTCTTACATGACGGCAGCAAGAGAAAATGAGGAAGAAGCAAAAGCAGAAACCCCTAATAAACCCATCAGATCTTGTGAGACTTATTCACTATCATGAAAATAGCACGGGAAAGACCAGCCCCCGTGATTTAATTACCTCCCCCTGGGTCCCTCCTACAACATGTGGGAATTCTGGGAGATACAATTCAAGTTGAGATTTGGGTGGGGACACACCCAAACCATATCAAAGATGATATATTAGATTGATGCATTGGTTTTGCCATTAAAAGTCATGACAAAAACCGCAATTACTTTTATGCCAGCCTAATAATGTTTCCATTTAAAAAATGAGGAAACTGAGACATGTGCCCAAGCTCACACAACTAGCAAGTGGCAGAGCCAGATTTGTGAACACAGAAAGTCTGGCTCTAGAGTACACATGTTTGGTGTTTTTTTTTTGTTTTTTGTTTTTTTTTTGTTTTGTTTTGTTTTTGTTTTTGAGATGACGTCTCACTGTTGTCCCCTGGACTGGAATGCAATGGCATGATCTTGACTCACTGCAACCTCTGCCTCCTGGTTCCAGCAATTCTCCTGCCTCAGCCTCCTGAGTAGCTGAGATTATAGGCACCTGCCACCACTCCTGGCTAATTTTTTTTTTCATAGAGATGGGTTTTTACCATGTTGACCAAGCTGGTCTTGAACTCCTGACCTCAGGTGATCCACCCACCTCAGCCTCCCAAAGTGCTTGGATTACAGGCATGAGCCATCACACCTGGCCTACATTTTATTTTTTTTAAACCAAATTATATCTGGCCTCAATCTCACAAGAGCGGATAGAACATTTGATTTCAGTCACCGTAGGGTGGTCATTCCCTATTTTAGAGTCTTACAAGAGTCAGGGGTTGAGGAAGCGCTTACGTGGTCCTGAAAAATGTGGGGAAAGGCTGGGTTCTCATTCCACTATGATTGCGTCAGAGAAGAGATGTTCTTTGCCAAGCTGGCTCCAGCACACCACTACCTTAGAATTCACGCCTCCCTCCAAGGTCCTGCTACCTCCTCTAAGTGAGAAGGAACACTGCCTTCAAATATCAGCTGTATGTGCATCTTCCTTCCAGTTTTAGGAAATCATTCTCATCCCTTCTGCCTGTTCTCTTTCCAAGCCTTCCTCCTTACAGAATATCTACAGAACTCCACTTTGGAAACAAAAGCCTCTTAGAAGGAACAAGAGGGTAACAGTGTTCTTTCTTGACATTCCTGCCAGGTAAATAAGCAGAGTTAATTTCTCAGTCAGGTTAAATTGCTTTCAAATATTCTTGGATGTGAAGACAATTTCACCTTTGCTCTTGCAATACTCCTGCGAAGCAAGTTTCCTTAAATACAGAAACCACATTTGGGCTGAGTTTCAAATTAAGGATATCCTTGCAGTTGTATAATACTTGAAATGATGCAAGCAATTTATTGAGCTAGTGTAGAAAGGAGGAAGGAAAAAAAAAGACTGCCAGAAAGCCCTCAGCCACGGAGGTGAGTGCCTGACCCTGTGATGTTGCCTTGTCTATATAATTTGCTGCATGTTGCATCATACAGAATATGCCAACCTTTTTCTGCCTGCTCAAAAAAGGTGATGCTAATTAGATCAGGCAAATAGCTGCTGTTGTTGATTCATTTGAAAATGATTATTCCAAGGCAGTGTATTATTACCCAGCAAGTCACGGCTTTCCCTATTAAGGCTCTGAGGTGGCTGCCAGACTTCAAAGTCGGAGGTGGAATTTGAGGCTAGCAGTGCTGGCCGGGGCAATGTTAGAGCTGGGGTCACTCCTAGAGCCTTCATCTAAGGACAAGAAAAAAATCTGTTTACATTTAGGAACTTAATCCCTTCAGGTCAGTATGGACTCCACTATCAATTCAGTGCCAATAAATATCAAATGGGACACTTGCCATGTGCAAAACATAAAACAATGGATAGAACAAAATCAAACAGGAAAGTGGTGCCTCACTATAAAGGTTCTTACACATCAGTGAAAGAGCTAAGATGCTGACCCAAGTAATAATGCAAAATGTTGCAAGTGCTGCAATTAAGTGAAATAGTAAGAGTATATTTGATAAAGTGGCAAGTTTTCCACAAGCTATTTATTTGGCATATTATAATTATAAATAATATACTATGGGAACACTAAGGATGTACAGATTCATTTTGTAGAGGGTAGACATAGAAATACAGATAGGGAAGGGCTTCATGAAGAAAGAAGCATTTGAGCTGCTTTTTGAAGTGTGAGTAAAGTTTTAAAAATTAGTAAAGCCAAAAACAAAAATAGAAAGAATGAATAAGGTCTAATATTTGATAGCACAACAGAAGGACTATAGTCAATAATAATTTTTTAATTTGTATTTTAGTTGTATTTTTTGAGACAGGATCTCACTCCAGTTGCCCAGGCTGAAGTGCTACCTGATCCAGTGGTGCGATCTCACTGCAGCCTCGACCTCCCTGGCTCAGATGATTCTCCCACAGTAGCTGGGACTACAGGCATGCGCCACCATGACCACTTGGGTAATTTTTTGTATTTTTAGTAGAGATGGGATTTCGTCATGTTGTGCAGGGTGCTCTTGAACTCATAGGCTCAAGCAATCCACCCACCTCAGCCTCCCAAAGTGCTGAGTCACTGCTTCTGTCTCCTATAGTCAATAATAATTTAATCGTATATTTAAAAATAACTAAAAGAGTGTAATTGAACTGTTCATAACATAAATGATTAATTCTTGAGGGGATGGAGACCCATTTTCCATGATGTGATTATTATGCATTGCATGCCTGTACCAAAATATCTCACATATGCCACAAATATATACACCTACTATGTACTCTAAAAAATTAACAATTAAAAAAAAGTGGAAAAAACAAGCCCCCCGACCCCACAAAAAAAAAGCAACGAATCTGTGTTAGCTGGCACAATTTGAAAATCAGAGGCAAAAACAGAAGTAATACAGTACGCATACTTAGAAATATAATTAGATCATGGAGTGTCTTAAATTTGGACATAAAAAATTTGGATCTTCTTTTTTTTTCTTCAACTTTTATTTTAAGTTCAGGGGTACATGTGCAGGATGTGCACTTTTGTTACATAGGTAAAGGTGTGCCATGGTGGTTTGCTGCACAGATCAACCTATCACCTAGGTATTAAGCTCAGCATGCATTAGCTATTCTTCCTGATGCTCTCGCTTCTCCAATTCCTGCCACCAATAGGCTCCAGTGTGTGTTGTTTCCCTACCATGTGCCCATGTGTCCTTATCATTCAGCTCCCACTTATAAGTGAGAACATGCAGTGTTTTGTTTTCTGTTCCTGCATTAGTGTGCTGAGGATAATGACTTCCAGCTCCATTCATGTCCCTACAAAGGACATGATCTCATTACTTTTTATTGTTGCATAATATTCCCTGGTGTATATGTACTACATTTTCTTTATCCAGTCTGATATTGATGGGCATTTAGGCTGATTCCACGTCTTTGCTATTGTGAATAGTGCTGTGATGAACATACACTATCATGTACTTTATCATAGAAAAATTTATATTTTGGGAGGTATACACCCAGTAATGGGATTGCTGGGTCAACTGGTATTTCTACCTCTAAGTTTCTTTCCATTAAGACAAATAAATGTCTTCTTTCTATTAAGACAATGCAGAACATAAGTGCTTCTTAGAAAAGGCTATATGTTAAAAAAAAAAATAGCCACAAGTAGGTAAACTTTCTATATCATTATTGAGGAAAATCTGAAAAATATGTGAAAAAAAATTTTTTTGAGGTTTGTGTTTCCAGGGACACAGATTCTAGATAAAAATTGGCCCATTATAATCTGATAACATTGAAACCGATTTCATTGCTCCCAAATAAGAACATGTTTTCCCTTTTTGTCTTCTGTTTAAATTCCTCTTCCTCCTTGTGAAGCAGTTAATGTGCTGAAGCAAAGTGCTTAGCCCACCTCCAAACCTTTAAAATATAGTTAATTACAAGATAGTCCAATTTAAACTTTACAACATTCTTGATACCAGAATGTATGGTGGGTCGTTTCTGTTAATCAGCAGAAGGGAGGCGGTGTGGTGCCAGGTGGCGGCTCTGGGAAGAGCACCAGGCTGCTCCAGGCAGAAAAGGGCTCCGAATCCCAGGTCTGCCTCCCACTGGCTGCAGAAAAGATCACTTCACCCCTCTCAATCCACAGAATGAGGCAATTGCGTTGGATTGTGTTCCGTTTACCTTCTACCACAAACATTCTCTGAACTAAACAACAACAACAAAAAGTGGTGAAACATGGGCAGTTAAACAGCACGTATTGAAAAAGGAACAAAATAATGTATTTTGCAGCAACCTGGTTGGAGCTGGAGGCCATTATTTAAGTGAAGTAACTCAAGAATGGAAAACCAAATATTGTATGTTGTCACTCACAAGTGGGATCTAAGCTATGAGAACGCAAAGGCATAAGAATGATATAATGGACTTTGGGGACTTAAGGGGTGGGTAGGAAGCACGTATGGGATAAAGGCTACATATTGGGTACAGTGTACACTGCTCAGGTGACGGGTCCACCAAAATCTCAGAAATCACCACTAAAGAATTTATGCATGTAGCCAAATACCACCTGTTCCCCAAAAACTATTGAAATAAAAATAAATAAAAATGAAAGCATGTATTGAAAATGCATAAATGATACTCCATAGTGTCACTTACTTACAAATTCACTTCTGTGATAACACATACAGGAGCAATGGATCCACTCAGTCAGACAAGGAGGCCAGAGATACAGATTAACTGAAGTAAAAAATTATTTTCTTTTCAAACTAAAAGAATTATATTATATATTCTTCTTCCCAATCCTCAGTCTACAAATGGCATTTCAGGAAGTCAACAATAGAATGCATCATGTGTACCTGATTTTTGCATCTTCCAATTGTGTCCTATCAAATAATTTGATTTTAGCGCTGTAGTTAGATTATTTACTTTAGAGTGGCACGATCTGAAGCCAAAAACACTAGGAGAATTTAGAGAAGATATTTGGGCTGACAGCAAAAAGCTGTAAATATTTTTTACATCTTTTAAAGTTTTTTGTGTGTTTTATATTTGTTTGTTCGTTTGTTTGTTTTGAGATGGAGTCTCGCTCTATCACCCAGGCTGTAGTGCAGTGGTGCAATCTCAGCTCACTGCAACCTCCACCTCCCGGGCTCAACTGATTCTCATGCCTCAGCCTCTCCAGTAGCTGGGGTTATAGGCATGCGTCACCATGCTGGCTAATTTTTGTATTTTTATTAGAGACAGTAGAGATAGGGTTTCACCATCTTGGCCAAGGTGGTCTCGAACTCCTGAACTCAGGTGATCTGCCCACCTCAGCCTCCCAAAGTGCTGGGATTGCAGGTGTAAGCCACTGTGCCAGGCCTGTATCTTTTCAGATTGATTGATGTCTTTATAAACTTGAAGTTCGTAGGTCCTATGTAAAGATTCTTATCTGGATGGTAGAAACATGCATGCCGCTACTTTAATTTCCTTTACCTTTATGTGTCTTTGAGAAATTTCATAATTCCATTAAAAAAAACTTAAGTATCTTATGCCCAGAAATTAATTTGTCTCCTGAAGATTTGAGGCGACAAAGCCAACTTCCCTCATAATAGAAGTTCATATTACAAGAAGTAGAGAAGGAGGGCACACAGCTCAAAGTAGAATTATCTACGTCAGGATTGCCTCTGAACATGATTATAATGAGGAAGTGTTGTAAAAAATTATTAATGTGATTTTTCTCTGTGCATCTCTGAGCTCATGATCTTCTCTCCAATCAGCTGGCGATATCCTTGTATCTAAGGTGAGAACAGTGTAGGTACAAAGGAATGCAAGGAAAACAAAAAAACATTTCATATCTGACATTTAACATACGATTTTGTAGCAAGACAACAGTCATGCAACCCAGATTATTACCTTGAGATAGGGTTTTCTACATTTCTTTATTTCTTCCATCTTTAACATAACCAGAAGCAAGGATGGAGAATGAAGATCACTGAGTTCTCCTGTTATGCAAAGAAGATATTTCTGCTATGGCAGCCAGGCATGAGGCTTGCTGTACAATGGTAGAAAAAGGATATAACGTAGCGGAGATGAAAAAAAAGAAACTGCTTTTGGCCTGGAGGATTTGAGCAAGAAGCAGGAGGAAGAAGCGGAAGGTGAAGAAGAGGAAAGGTATATAGTGAGGGAGGCTCCTGCCCCTTGCCCACTGGGGCTCAAGGACTTCCCAGCACCAATGTGGGGTGGCCTCATCAGAGAAGCAGTGGCAGCCTAGCACAGTTGCTTAGCCAGAAAGGGCATGAGTTGAACTTTCCCAGCAAATCCTTGACTGCTTAGGGCATAAAAGGTGCCCAGAAATTAGCCTATGCCTCGTAGAGGGACCCAGCAGTTTCCTGAAGGTACAGCTGCTGAGTCTGCCAAAAGGGCTCCCTCATCAGGGGCCACAGTCTTTGTTGCCAAGGGCACCAGGTCTGGGATGAGGTTTGCTGGATAAAATACAGGACATCTAGTTACATTTTACTTTCAGAGAAATAACACATCATATCACATGTAATATTTGGGACGTATACTAAAATTATGCATTGTTTAACTGAAATTCAGATAGACAACTGAGATTTAAGTAGGTGTCCTGTAGTTGTGTTTGCAAAATCTGGCAACCTTCCATGGGCCTCACCAAGAGCTGCCAGCAGACTTTAGTCAGGGCACTACCATGCTCACATCAAGCCAGGAGCATGTCCAGACCATAAGTTACATGAGCCAAGGACCTCACCTGCCAATGTCAACAAGATGCCCACCAACCAGGGACTTGTGTGGACACTGCTGTGCCCGAGCCAGTGGATGGGGTAAGGACTCTACTTAGACCTAACTGTTCTGAGGTCACATACTCCCCCTACATCTAGAAGCATCTCAGGAAGAAAAGCAGAGGCAGGGAGGGATCTGTGAGGGTGTTGGTCTGTTCGTGCTGCTATAACAAAGTATGTGAGACTGGGTGATTTGTAAAGAGCAGTGATTTATTTTGTCATGATTCTAAAAGCTGGAAGTCCAAGATCAAGGAGCCAGCAGATTTGGTGTCTGATGAGGACCTAATTTCTGCTTCCAAGATGTTGCCGTGTTGCTGCATCCTCCAAAGGGGGCAAATGCTATGTCCTCATAGGTTGGAAGTAGTGGAAGGGCAAAAAAGGGCCTGGCTAGCCTATCCCTTTTACAAGGTCACTAACCCCATTCATGAGAGTTCTACTCTCATGACTTATCACCTCTAAAGACCCCACCTCTTAATACTATCACCCTGGGGTTTAAGTTCCAACATATGAATTTTGGAGGAACACAAACATTCCAACCATAGCAGAGAGTTAGGGACATTTATTTGCAAATCATTGTATCAGACTAAGCTATAAACTGGAGTGAGCCATGAAACATATATTTTGCCAGGCATGGTGGCTCATGCCTGTTATCCTAGCACTTTGGGAGGCCGAGGCAGGCTGATTGCTTGAGCCCAGGAGTTTGAGACAAGCCTACACAACATGGTGAAATCCCTCCACAAAAAGAAATACAAAAATTAGTCAGGCGTTGTGGCACACACCTATAGTCCCAGCTACTCAGGAGGCTGAGGTGGCCTGTGCTTGAACCGCTGCACTCCAGCTTGGGTGACAGGGTGAGACCTGGCCTCAAAAAAAAAAAAAAAGTATATTTTTATATTTTTCCCTGATACTCAGAGCAGGGTTTCACAGAGAAAATAAATCAGGAAATAAATCAGTGACTCGGATCTCACTCTGTCACCCAGGCTGGAATGCAGTGGTGTGATCATAGCTCCCTGCAGGCTCAAACTCCCAGCCTCAAGCAATTCTCCCATCTAGGCTTCTAGAGTTACTGGGATTACAGGTGTCAGCCAAATTTTGAAAGTCAATTTTCTCTGCATATCTGACTTGCAGTGTGAGCAAAGCTGTGATTCCCTACTCCATGTCTAGAAACACTAGGGGTTTGGTCTAGGTCCTGCTGCTTGCTGCACAGAAAGTCAATCACTGAGACGACGATTATTGCTAAGGAAGAAAGCTTTAATCAGGTGCTGCAGCCAAGGAGACGGGAGTTCCATCTCAAATCCATCTCCCTGACAGACTAAGACTAGGGGTTTATATAGCAGGGAAGAAATGTAACAATGAGGAAGAAAATAGGAAATAGGGAGGGGCAAGGAAGCAATCATGATGAATGAGGGGTCTAGCATCTCATTGTCTGGATGTGGTGATCTGGTGAGTTTCAGTTCTTTGATACTTTTTTTGAGAGGCCTGAAGGTGGTTTCCTGAGGAAAGAACTCAGATAAAACAAGTGTAAGATTCAAGCTTTAAGATCAGAAGGTCTTATGCTTGTTTATCCAAAAAACTATCTACGGGACTATTAGGTCAGTTTCACAACGAGTTTTAAGAGAAAAAAGGAATGACAGATTGTCAGGAAAAGCCCCAGCTACGTCCCTCCCCAATGAAATCACACCTTCACCCCTTACTCCCATGGCTCCTCAGTCCCAAGACTTCCTGATCTCTGCCCCTGCAGATGTTAGTGGTGTGGTTCTTCCCCAGTAACCCCAATCCAAATCTTTGCAAACAGGTGTGACATGGCTTCACAAACCCCCACTGTCGTGGGATCCAGGTACAGACCAGAAGGGTCCCTTGCAACTCCCCAGTCCTATGGGAACTTGGAAGGTCCCCCAGCATGACAGATGCTTCCCACAAGTGCCACAGGGCGAGCTGCATGCCAACCCCACCTCTTGGAGAGGGTCCAAGTCTCCTTTCCTTCCTTCCAAATAATGAGAATACAATTAGCATAAACTAGAACAGATTAACATAGAGCTGTGGGATGGGCCAAATATATACTCTTTAGAAACAATCACAGACACTTGGAATATTTTAAACTTCTCTGAAAGTTTTAAGCCCGCCCCCAGGTATAGGGCTCAACCTTTGAAGGGCTTGGAAGCCTGTCTGTCCAGCTTCTACCTGACACATGAATCCCCAGCACAACTTCAGGTCAACTGGTCACTCGCTCTGCTTAGACCCTCCAGCAATGGGAATCTCATTACCCCCAAGGGGCAGTTTTCATTCCTGTCCCTGAAGTGGCCCCAGGAGAATGCAACGCAGAAAATGATTTTCCAGTACGTCTGAGAAATTTTGATTATTACAGTTCCTACTTTTCCAGTGTCCTGTTCGATCCAATTATTTTTCAAAGTCCAAGTATATGTGGATTTTCATAATCAGAGAATACTTATTAAAGACAAGACATATGAAGATCTACACAGAGACTCAGTGGGTTAGAAGATGTCAGTGACAGATGGATGCTGTTCACTACAGAGTCTGTGGAAGCCAGGTGAGGTTACTCTGCATTTAAAATGTAAATGAAATTCTCTCTAGCTTTCTATCCCACATCCTGTGGAAGTTCCCTTCCCATAATTCCTGAACATTCCCAGGAGCTTATATTCTCATGGTCACTGTTGGCTTCTGTTGACTCACTTCTTGCCTTTTGGGCTGTTCCCTTCTCTCTGCTCACCCTTCTTCCTCCCAGCTCCAGGGAACTCCATCCCATTTCCTTACTTTCCTATTGAACTCTTCAAACAATAATTTCTGAAACAATGGGGAAATGCATTATGCAACTTAAAATTGAGTATTAGACATTCTTTAAAATCTCCTGGTTGCCCTGCCACAGAAAACTTCTCAATGACCATCTTTCTGAGTAGGCTCCACCCTCCTACAATGAGTCTGTTGTTTGGTTCTCTCACCACTTCCTCTCTCCTCTCCTCTCTGTCTCTCTCCGCACCACATTCCTCTTCGTTTCTGAAATAGGAAAGTATAGCCATCTGCGTTTGCTGTATTCTTCCAACCCCTGCCCTCAAATCATATTTAAAGATTGTTTCCTAAAGAGTTTCCTTCCTAAGAGGAACTCTGGTGCCAATAGTAAATACACACACACACACACCCCTATACATATATAGGATAGATGGTAGGTAGGTAGGTAGATAATAGATAGATAGATAATAAATAGTTTTGGGATTGTGTGTGTGTGTTTTTAACTCACTGTATCTCCATGGAGGGGTGTTGGCCCCAAATCCTAAAAGGTCCAAATTTCCAACTTTTCATCTCTTGCTTATGATACCGTGTATGTTGTGTGTAGAGGACATGGAAACTAACCACGAATTATGGAAACAGAAAAACAGGACTAAAGCCTTCCTGGGTAGAACAACAAGAACTTCTTGGTTGGCATCTCCAGGAGGCCCTCTTTGTGGGTGGGCTCCGTGCCCCCTCCCCAATGCCACAGGTTCATCCTACTTGTGCATATGAACTGGGAACGGGGAGGATGGCAGTCTTCACTGAGAAGGCTCTTTCTGGTGGCAGGAGGTAAGCAAGGACTAATGTTAAAATTCTAAAAGGTCACACACAGGAACCCCACACGGTAGAAGCAGCAGCCATAACCAGAGCTGTTTGAAGTGGACAGGAGGACCTGAATGGCACTGCTCAGGGCTTTCATCACTGCATTCATCCCATCTCACATGAACCACAGAAAGAGGGAGGCAGGACTCCACCCCTCTGGCAAAGCAATTGGAAAGTGCAGAGAATAAAAAATAAAAAATAATAATAATAATAAATAAATAAAACTGCCTGGCTGAAATCCGCACTCTCTTATTTGTGCCTTCAGTTTGTGCTTGTACTCAGGTGTTTGTGTTCTTCCAGAGAAACAATAGGCTCATTAGAGCACAAGTGAAGAAGTTACTTAATAGGTTCGTAAGTCACCCCGTTCTTACAAGACAACAGCCATTCAGGGCTGCAGATGAGTGAGAATCACTGATGAAGCTTTAAATTGATACACTCACTGAAGCGTGAGCTATCAATACTGACCTTGCTTGCTGCTTCCCAAGCAGGCAAGTGGAGTTCTTTGGAACCTTTGAGTAACAATCTGTGCATTTAAACTGATTCCAAAGAACTGCATTTAATTTAACCAAATAGCTCCATTCAGTTGTTTCAGTATTTCCAAAGATTAAACTCTTACTGGAATAGACATTTTAAACTTTTATTTTAGTCATCTAGTTTTTCAAAAATCCAGTTTGCTCAGAAGAGTCAAAGCCTGAGCCTTCCACATGTTATCTTTGTAGAATGAGAACATAGTTGAAGTCTTCAGGAGATTGCAGCTGAAGCAAACCCAATGCACTCTAGTAATAATAGCCAACATTAATCTACTGCTTGCTGGTTACCAGGCCCTCTGATATGCACTTTAATAGGCATCATTTTATTTCATTCTCACTATGACCTTGGGAGGTATAGCTGAGGAAATTAAGGCTTAAAGAACTGAAGTGATTACCCAAGATCTCAGAGCTAATTAAGAATTAAGATTCAAATCTAAGGCCTGAGCTCTTAGCCACTACCCTGTATTGGCACCAATGTGATTCCACAAGTATATAAATTCATGAATTTTTCTTAATTAAGAATATATTAGAAGAAATAAAAGTTGACCATACATATTTTTTTTCTCTTATTGCCCATCACGTAAATGGTATTCATTTGCTCAGATGCTCAGCTTTCTCCTAATACCCAAATCCCAAAGTCCAACCTCTTAACAACCTCTCTAACCCATAACCCCTCTGGCACTGCTGTATGTTGGCTCTCATTCTGCCTCCCCAACCCAGTTTTCACGCTGCAGCCAGAGTTCTTGTCCTAAAACACAAAGGACTCCACTACTTCACAACACCCATAGGCTTTTGCTGTCCACATCAAATCTGTACTCCTCACTTCACACAGCACCCAAAGCCTAGCATGACGCAGCCCCCACCTCTTTGATAGAGTCATTTGTTGCCTCTCATCCTATGTGGACACCCCACGCAATCACTTTACTCTTTACTTCCCAAACTCAGGTTCAGAAAGCTTCTACCCACCAGCATGATGCGGCAGCCCTGCTCACAGGTGAGCAGAATTTTGTGAGTTTGCTGGGAGAAGCCAAAATCATAGTTTGGGGAGTGGAAGAGGCCTTAGTGATTATGCACTGGATGTTTTCCTTGTTTTTCAATTCAATGCAAAAGTCCAAAGTCAGTAAGTGCCCTGCATAAAATCACATCGCTGGTTGGTGGGTAGTTTAACCAATTCATACAAAACCTCTACTCAGACCAAGAATTTCTGTTCTGTGATCTCTAAATTTAGGAAGTGGAAGTATCTACCTTTTATTTTAAACCTCGAAACACCCCATCTAATTGCATTGCAAGCTAGTACCTTCTAGGGATAAAGTATTACCATATTTAGAAAACTTGCCCACATTTTTAAAAAACTTCTTGGCCAGGCATGGTGGCTCATGCCTTTAATCCCAACAGGAAGATCACTTGAGGCCAGGAGTTCAAGACCAGCCTGGGCAATGTAGCAAGACCCTTTCTCTAAAAAAAGAATTGAAAACTAGCCAGGTGTGGTGGTGCATGCCTGTAGTCTTAGCTACTCAGGAGGCTGAGACATGAGGATCACTTGAGCCCAGAAGTTAAAGGCTGCAGTGAGCTGTGATCACAACACTGCAGTCCAGCCTGGGTGACAGAGTGAGACCCTCTCTCTAAAAAGAAAAAAAGGAAAAGTTCTTAGAGAGTTCTCAACTCTAGGGTTTCCTGGACTATTATTTATTCTGTAATTCACCAAATATTTACCGATACTACGATACTACCACATATCAAATAGTCTACATAGCAGGCACTATGAGAGTAAAAGTGAGAAAACCTTTTTATTCCAGGAGCTTACCAGGTAATATAGGCAAAAATTTGTATAATTTTTTAAGAATCACTATAAAAAATACCTTCAGTACAAGGACTTGAAAGGAGGGCTGGCCGGGCACGGTGGCTCAAGCCTGTAATCCCAGCACTTTGGGAGGCCGAGACGGGCGGATCACGAGGTCAGGAGATCGAGACCAGCCTGGCTAACACGGTGAAACCCCGTCTCTACTAAAAATACAAAAAACTAGCCGGGCGAGGTGGCGGGCGCCTGTAGTCCCAGCTATTTGGGAGGCTGAGGCAGGAGAATGGCGTAAACCTGGGAGGCAGAGCTTGTAGTGAGCTGAGATCCGGCCACTGCACTCCAGCCTGGGTGACAGAGTGAGACTCTGTCTCAAAAAAAAAAAAAAAAAAGAAAAAGAAAAAAAAAAAAGAAAGGAGGGCTGTACAATGTTCTATAGAAGCACAAAGAAGTAAGCAGACTCCAGGAAAGTTTGACAGGAAAAACATAGACCTCCGTGCTACCCTAAAGGCTGAGTCAGCGTTTTGATCAGGAGAGCCAGAGGAAGGAGGGACTTTGGCATATACTGCCCACTGTTCTGAGGAGGGTATCCTTCTCTTTCGCCAAAGACTCGTAAGACTTCAAAAATAATAATGGCTAACAGTAGCATAGTACTGATAATGTGCAAGGCAGTCTTCAAAGTGCTTTTTATGTAAAAGACCACATAATTCTCAACATAACCCCATTTTATAGATGAGAAAACCAAGACGCAAAGAAAAACTAATTAACTTGCCTGATATCACACAACTAGCAAGTGGAAGAACTGGAATTAGATCCAGACAGGCTAGTTCCTATGAACTCCAACCCTGTACCTCCGATGTATTTCAGAGCATGATGTTAAGACAGTACTCAAATGGCAGAAGACAATTATATGATCTCAGCCAGTCTAGGTTCAGTGTGTGTATCTGCAGTGAGATCACTGAACCTCTGAAGCCCTCTCAGTGATAAGCCAGAAAGAATCAGTCTTCTTGGGTCTAGACTAGAGGTCTGTAAACATTTACTGTGAGAGGTTAGATACTAATTATTTGGGGGTATTGTGGGTCGTCGGATCTTGGTCACAACTACTCATCTCTGTTGTTGTGGCATAAAAGCACCTATAACCAATATGTAAACAAATAGTTGTGACTGTGTTTCAATGAAACCTCATTTACAGGACAAAAATTTGAATTTCATATGATTTTCACATGTCACAAAAATATTCTTCCGAATCGTCAATTTTTTCAAACATTTTAAAATGTTAAACCCATGCTTAGCTCACAGGCCATAGACAAACAAGCAGCACTCTGCTTTGGCCAGTGGCCATAGTTTACCAACCCTTGGTTTAGAGTCTGGAGCACAACTTCTTTTTTAAGCAAACTCTACTGGAACCAGCCCGATGCTGCACACCCAGTGAGTACTCAATAAATGTTGAACAACACTCCAGGGCACTTCACAGGGACATAGTGGAGGAAACACCGTGACCTCAAAAGAGCATGTGACTAGGGATTAGAAGACCAACCTGGAGTCTCAGATCATTATTTACTAACAGTAACCTTGAGACAGTCATTAATCTCCAACTGGGCTTTGGTTTTCTGCTCATCTGTCATTGCCAATAATAGGCCGTGGTATCCTTATGATAGCTACATTTACTTATATTGTATTTACAAGGCAGGAATTTTGCGTATGTTAACTTAATCTTTAGGACAGTCCTATGAGATAGATACTAATAGTATCCTCATTCTACAGATGAGAAACAGAGAGACTAAGTAACAAGCCCAAGGTCACACAACTGGTAAGTGGCAGGGCCAGAACTTAAAGCCATTCTGGCTTTGGAATCTGAATCTTAACCTCTAGGTTATAATGCCTTCTCTTAAACAAATGAGAAAAATATAAAATATGTAAACTATCCTATTACTTCTGTTTGGCATTTATTGAGCACTTTCTATCTATCAGGCCAAGAATTTGACTCTGTCGTATTCCATTTAATCCCTCTAACTATATATATATATATAGAGAGAGAGAGAGAGAGAGAGATGGAGTCTTGTTCTGTCACCCAGGCTGGAGTGCAGTGGTGCGATCTTGGCTCACTGCAAGCTCCGCCTCCTGGGTTCACGCCATTCTCCTACCTCAGCCTCCTGGTTAGCTGGGACTACAGGTGCCCACCACCATGCCCGGCTAATTTTTTGTATTTTTTTAGTAGAGATGGGGTTTCACTGTGTTAGCCAGGATGGTCTTGATCTCCTGACCTCATGTTCCGCCCGCCTTGGCCTCCCAAAGTGCTGGGATTACAGGCGTGAGCTGCCATACCCAGCCCCTCTAACAACAATTTTATGAGGTAACTGTTATCAATCTCTTTCACAGATGATAAAATGGAGGATCAGAGAGATTAAATTGCCTTTACAGGATACTAGAATGGTAAGCAGCAGAGATGAGATTTAAACACAAGCTGCCTGATCTCAGTGCCCAAGCATTCCCTTCAGTGCAGTGGAACTCTCTCAGCCACACCTGTATGGGTACCATTAGTAGTCTGTGCAGCTAAGATGTAGGTTAAATGTGGCTTAAACACCTGGTCTAAGAACTTAACCACCATTTAAAACTCAGCTTCCATAGGATAATGCAATGTGAGTTTGAAACAACTGATTCACAAGCAGATTTTGGAAAATAGCCAGTTGGTCGATTGTAGCTACATACATATCTCTGCACATTGGAATGAGATTTGCACTTTTAGGTTTGTTTGCTAACATGCATATCTGTCTTTCCTGTGTGTTAATGTTAGGCATATTTGTCTTTGGAAATAAACTTGTCTCATTTTTCTTACCTCCCTAAAGTACCTACTGCACTGCTTTGCCCACAGTGGAGTCAGTGATCTGATAAGAAACTCCTGATCGCTAGAGAAGGGGCTATATACAATAACAGCTCTCATCAGCTGTCCCCAATTTTGCCTCTCAACACACTGGAGGAAGCAGAATAATCTATGATCATGTCTACAGGCACACACTACACTGTTATTGAGTTAAATTGAATTGAAAGGCTATAGATCAAGGTCAATGTGAAGGCTGAAGAGAAGCATAAAGAGGCCAAGGAGTAACTCTTGTATCTCAGAAACGGGCTCCTTGACAAGGACCTCTGTATGAACTATAAAGACACTGGGTGGATTGCCCGATAGTGACAACAGTCCTTATTAAGCTTGTCTTGTTCATTTGCTTTTAAGGCATGTGCTATATTTATTGGCAATGCTTATGAAGGAGTCTCCTTAACATTGGATTAACAATACATTTCCCTGGAATATTTTCTGTGTCTAGAGCTGTAGAGAGGGGTGAAAATTAGTTCAAGGCAGAGATCTGGGACTGGCTTGCAGTGTGACCTTGCACAAGTCACTTTATCACCATGATTCTGTTTCCACCTCTGTAAAAATAACAGTGCTAATACTTGCCCTCTTTCTAACTCTCAGAGATAAATCAATGTCTGAAAAGTGCATTGAGTTTTTGTATATAAAGGCAAGCTTTCCTTCCCATCATTAACTAACATTTATTAATAGAAAGAATAGTGCAGAAAACCCGAAGGTGATCCAAAATAGTGATGAACAAACCTGTCATATTATATTAGCAACTGTCACAGAGTAGGCAGTGGAAATAAACAGCTTCTCTCCCTAGTACTGCAGTTTTTCTTCATACAAACTGATTCATGTGAAATTTAATTTAAAAAAAAAAAAACTTGTGTGCCAAGTTTTATTCGCTTGAAAATTTCTTAGCAAGTGATGTAGTTTTCTGAAAAGGGCTGTGGGAGGGAAATCTCACCTCTCTCTTCCTAATTGAACCACTGCTGAGTGTACATGAACCTATAATAGGTAGGGGAACATCCACTGACCGCCATTACAGCCAGGGTTTCCATATGAGAACTTATTAATTTTTTAATGCATTACCTCTTTTCTCCTTCATCTGGCTATTTGGGCTGAAATCGTTTGACAGCAGCCTTTGGTGTTGTCTGAGAGGTCTTGCTGGCTCTCTCTGTGCACCTGTCTGTCCGACCAGTAAACCTGACTGTAGGACTCTCATCACAAATGAACTGTCAGATCATTACTATGGTTGATGCAGTATAATCTGTCTTGAAATTAGAATCAGTCTGGCCAGGCTAGGCACTCGCTTGCCACAGAGGCTAATTCATTCCTTGAATATGCATTCATGGAGATGTGCCTCAATTTGGAATCCAGGGGGAGTACACGTTAAGAGCAGATTTTCTGAATTAGCATGGCGAGAGGAAAGGGTCCTTCATTTAGACGGCTGCAGATGCCGCTCCCTCTTGTTCATTACAATTGCATTTCATCAGCTTTATGATGTCCACATGTCAATTGAGTGTGAGGATTTTGCACACAAAAGAGCCTCAGGGAAAACGACTCCACTAGCTAATCAGCTGATTATCATACCTCAAATGGGCTGCAGTACTTGCTGCTCCCAACCTGTATGGGCGAGAGCAGAATCGAAGATTAAGACTGCAAAGAAAGAGGACTCTTCAGCCAGTTTAGGGAAATTAAAGAAGAATTTGTCAGCAAGAAGAAGAAAGAGCTGTAAGAGATGAAGTGAAAGCCTTTGAAATAAATGGGCGTTTGAAATAAAATGACTTATGTTTTTCTTTAAAAGAGGGTTGGTGGGGAACGGGTGAAAGGTTAATTAACTATATTATCCTCCCGTTTATGCCCAGCTGTGTAAAGCTCTGTCTGCCCTGCCCCTGGATTTTAAAACCGAGACTCAAGGACCTATCCCAGGGTCATGAAGAGCATCTCAGAGTAACTGAATTGGCTTCCGACAAGTAGAGGATTCACAACTGCCCTGGGCACCTTTTTACAGATTTCTTTGGATTGTTTAGGAGTTAATTGATTAATAACAAGGAAATAATGACGATAGAAGAAAAACACATCCACATGATTCCATAAAGAGTGCTAGCTTGGGGAACTATTTGTGAAAGTCATTAATTCAGATTTTACATCAGAGGTGTATTTTTATATCTTGCAGAAAGAAAATTAATGGGTGGTCTTTTTTCCCTTTTTGTCTGAAATTTACCAAAGTTTTCTCCCAGCTCCCTAGGGTCTTCCTCAAGTCTATCTAAAATGCAGTTAGAGCAGAGGCTGTCTTTTGCTTCACAGCGCGTCTGCCTTATGCTTTCATCAGAGGAGTCTAACTCACACAGATGCACTATTTAACAATGCCATCCCCTGCTTTCATCAGAAGGGGGAAGGTTGCAGAGCTGAGCCCTGCAGAATAAGGGGGGCAGGTCCCCTGTGATGGGCGAAAGCTGAACATCGGTGCCAGTTTCCATCTGTCATGATAGCCTATCTCCGAACCTTCAATCTGTCAAAAGCTCGCTGCCTGGCTGAAGGCTCCAGGAGATTTGGTGCACTAAACACATTTGACAACAGCATTATCACTGCAAGGAGCCAGCAAAATGCCATCAATGTGTTAATTGTAACTGGCTATGTAAAGTGTCACTTCCCATATCATTTAACACCAGCTTCGCCTCTTTTGCAGTTCCTAATTTTCTACACTTTATAAACATATGGATTGCTCTTGTAACAACAATGTGATCTTAGCAGAGGTTTAATTTTGCTTGGAAACACAGCACTCAAGCTTCTACTGGGGAAACAACCACAAGGAGGGGGCTTGGGAGGAGGAGGGGGAAGAGAAAATAAAGGGAAGCTTGGGGTTGAGCTGGGGGGAGATGGGAGAGGCGGCGGGAATCAAACCGCTTCTCACAGGGGCTGCTGTGATATTTTTTTTAGATGCATGAAATGGTGGTGCTTTTTTCAGGGTGTGTTCTTGCTAATGGGTAAATAGTTCTGTCTCTCTTGCAGAGGATGAAAAACGCATATCTAGAATTTTTGCAGGCAGTGAGTTTTCTTCCATCATAATATGAACAGTTTCGTAATGGTAAACATGAGAGCAGCACATAAATAAGTGAAAAATCCCCCTTGAAAATCCGAATGGGTTTTTAGCACCCAAGTACCTAATATTCAATTTCTGGTACAACCAGGGCCAGGTGTTAAATTTCTCTAGTTACTGTCACTAATGCAAATTAGATTCTTTTCCTGCTCGTAAAAAATCAAATCCACATTAGAAATTAGCTATAAAATGTAATGACTTAAATGCTATAGTGTTTTACAAATCTCTCTGCATTTCTATGGTAGATAATGCTGTAAAACAGAGAGAAGATAATAAAATAGGGTAGGAAGTTGAGTTATTTAAAGGTCTTTTGTGACTGCTTACTTAAAAATCTGATGTATTCTTTTGCTCTTCTTCCTCCCTGTCCCCCCTCCACTGTGGGAAATGAACATATTTATGATTCTATTTTTTTACAAGCTTAGAAGTAATCAAATCCATTTTTAAATGATATTACAAGAGCTAGAAAGATCATTTGTGTTATTGAAAACAAGAATATCACCCAGAGAAGTTTACACCTTTGCAACTTTTAATCATTGCTATTGTAAAACCACCCTGAGGAAAGAAAGGAGCTTAACTGGCATTTTAAACTCTTTATTAACAGTATCACCAAATTTGCCTAGAAGATTGTTTGATAATCCTCACCCACCACCCTACACTCCTGCACGAGACTATCCAAATACAAAAGAGAAACCCCTCTTTAATATGGAGCATTAAAAAAAATCCTACAATACACAGCAGAGCACAATTGAACTGGGAAGAACGTGAAAGCTATGTATTTATTCACATTTAAATCCTAGCAGCATCTCATTTGCTCAGCTGTGGAACACATATTTTGCTCCACCTCTGCCAATCTAAATCCTTAAATCAAAACCATAATGAAACTTTAGGCCCCAGATGAATCAGGAGTTTCTTACAAATCAAACAAAGTTATGATTAACATTTCTGAACTCGGCCAACAAGACACAAGTATACATATGTAACAAACCTGCACGTTATGCACATGTACCCTACAACTTACAGTATAATAATAATAAATAAATTAAAAAAAAAAAAAACATTTCTGAACCCGGCTAAAGAAATTTAGATCACAGCACAGGCTTATCTGAAGAATAAAATTGGTGATCAAGGAAAGCAAGAAAGAACAACACATTTTGAGCACATACTATGTACCTAGAATGGTGGTATTACATGAATATTTTCATTTCATTTTTTTCAGTGGAAATTTAGGCCACGTAAGTAATTCTTCCAAGGCCATGCAGCTAGTTCAACTGCTGATCCATGTTCTTTCTGTCACTCCCTGATGTCTCCTAGAGGTGGTCTGGAGAGGCCTGCAGAGACCACCAACCATGAGACGGTGCCCCTCCCAGGGCTAGCCATGACTAGCCTCAGGGCTAGTAATGCCCTCTTTTCTCTCCCACTGCACCCTGCCCCATGGCACTGGCCACATGGTATGGTGACCACGTGTGGTTCCTCACTCCAGTAGCAGGAGTTCCAAACAGAATTATGCCACATCCCACTTAGACTTCCCAGGGATAGCACCATGTCTGATCTGCCAGGGATGCAGACTCTCCCATGAGTGCCTGGTGTTTGAGCGGAAAGAAATAGGAAAATACTAACTTATATGTAGGCAGCATCTTTCTCTTAGGGAGCCCTGTACATTTTTGAAGGGTTACTTTATCCCTACTTGGGTCTCTGACTCTACTCATTCCAAATGGCTTTCTTGCCTTATTTTGTAAAATCTTCAGAGGTCTTACCTCTGCTCCATTTGTTGGCCAGTGATAGGTCTTGGTGCCTATAATCAAATGCCTCCACAAATGTCCAACAGAAAGGCCTCTTCTTGCAGCTGTCTTTTGTTCTAAGTTTATTGCCTCTTTGATCTTCTCATGGATCCACCCAGACTTTCTGCATCTGGCAACTTTCCCCTTTTTCTTGGCCAGTGGCATTTCCCTACAACTCCCTACTTCCTTGCTTTAGCTTTTGTGCTTTTTTTCCACATTTCTCATCCAAATTGGCTTTCACAGAAAGAAAATGTATTCACAATAAGATATTACAGTTGATAGGGTATACTATGTTTTGCCATCATAAGTGTTTGAACTTAAAAATCAAGCCCATGCCAAATGGAGTTTGGGGCTTTGTTTTGTTAGGGGTGGGGAGGTCCTTCCCAGCTTTAACCAAGCATGTTCTACCCTGCCTTCTCTTCTGTTTGGCCCCATTAGTAATAACATGTTTTTAAATGATTAAAGAATTGATACTGGGTTGAACAGTTTCCCCCAAAAAATTCAAGTACAGGTGTGTCTTGTGAATATGATCTTATTTGCAGATGTAATCAAGTTAAGATGAGGCCATATTGGATTAGAGTTGGACCCTAAATCCAATATGACTGTGTCCTCAGAAGAAGAAGGAAATGTGGACACAGATATACACAGAGGGAAGACAGCCTTGTGAAGATGGAGGCAGAGACTGAAGCGATGCAGCCATCGCCAGGGTTTGCCAAGGATTGCCGACAACCACCAGAAGTTAGGAAGAGGCAAGGAAGTATCGTCCCTTCACACTTTCAGAGCAAGTATGGCCTTGCTGACAGCTTGATTTTGGACTTCCAGCCTTTAGAACCGTGAGAGAACAAATTTCTTTTGTTTTAAGCCACACAGTTTGTGGTACTTTGTTAACCATAGCTCTAGGAAGCTAATACAGCATCTTTCTGCCAAAAAAAACCCCAAAGGGCTATATAGTATTATGTCATCTATCCTTGTAATACTACTTGTAGAGTGGAACCAAATTATTAATATCTGATGACTCATTCAGGCAGCACATATTAATTAACTAACCTCCTACTATGTCCCAGGCATCATGCTCTATGAAAGTGGTTCAGGCCGGGCGCAGTGGCTCACGCCTGTAATCCCAGCACAGGCAGGCAAAGGCAGGCAAATCACGAGGTCAGGAGATCGAGACCATCCTGGCTAACACGGTGAAACCCCATCTCTGCTAAAAATACAAAAAATTAGCCAGGCATGGTGGTGGGCTCCTGTAGTCCCAGGTACTCGGGAGGCTGAGGCAGGAAAATGGCATGAACCTGGGAGGCGGAGCTTACAGTGAGCCAAGATCACACCACTGCACTCCAGCCTGGGTAACAAAGCAAGACTCTACTTGCTTTGTAGAAAAAAAGAAAGAAAGAAAGAAAGTGGTTCAGTCTCTGGAACAAGACAGACAGGGCTAACCTCATGGAGCATATATTTCAGTGGGTTTTGCTTTCTTTAAGAATGTCTAAATAGCAACTGATCACCCTCCTTTGTGGAAACCTAGCACACTATCAGTCATTATAATTAAAATTTCAAAATATGACAAAAGTATTTTAGAAGAAACATAAAAACGAACACATGTGGTTTAATAGAAGTCGGGCTTTGACAGATCTAAATTCAATGTCTGTTTTATTCCTTACTTATGCAGCTTCAGGCAAATCACTTACCCTCCTTGTGCCTCAGTTTAATTACCTCAAAAATACAGATAACAAATATACCTACCTTACAGGGAATTTTTTCAATACGAAATTATTTATTATATGTAAAGTGCTTAGAACATTGTTAGCATATATGCTCTCAATAATTGTCAGCTATTATTATTTTAAATAAAAAGTTAGGCCGGGCGCGGTGGCTCAAGCCTGTAATCCCAGCACTTTGGGAGGCCGAGAAGGGCGGATCACGAGGTCAGGAGATCGAGACCATACTGGCTAACACGGTGAAACCCCGTCTCTACTAAAAAAAAACAAAACAAAACTAGCCGAGCGAGGTGGCGGGCGCCTGTAGTCCCAGCTACTGGGGAGGCTGAGGCAGGAGAATGGCATAAACCCGGGAGGCGGAGCTTGCAGTGAGCTGAGATCTGGCCACTGCACTCCAGCCTGGGCCACAGAGCGAGACTCCGTCTCAAAAAAAAAAAAAAAAAAAAAAAAAAAAGTTATATGTTACATAATAAGGGATCAGTACAAATTATTATTATTACTACTAATGTTAAAAGTGCTATACTTTTGCTGAGGCTGCAAGTTTATTGGGTAGAATCAGATTTGAAGTCTATGTTTGTAATTTACAACCTTACTAGCTACTGGTTCCCCTTAGCCAAGTTACTTAACCTCTCAGAACCTCAGTTTCTTCATTTGTTTAATAAAGATAAAAGAGCTACTTCATAGGATGGTTGCAAAGATTAAATGAAGTAAGGTCCTGGCAAATAGCAAGCACTCAATAAACACCCACCCTGTTCTACCCTGGCTCTGCAACAACACTCTACATTTTGTGTGGTTCTTGCTTTTTAAAATTACTATATTAAGATTCAGCACAAAAACATATGAAAAGTTTCAGAGCAGCATTTTAGAAAGTAACAAATGTTTACTTTCAGTGCATTTTCCTAAAAATGCTAAGAAAGGCTTAAGGGCCTTAAACAAAGGCAAGCTTATACTTCTGATGTGTGTGTTTTCTCTATGCTGAAATGATACACTGCAAAGTCCCATATTTGCCTGGCTTCATCCTTTAGCCTTCAGAGGCTAGAAACTGACGCTGGATTTTTTTTCTTATAATGAGGATACTGTGATATAATGCCAGGACACTGGGTGCTTTCATTGGCTCTGCGTGAGCTCTTCCAGTATCTTGGCTCTCACCATCATCTTCCCTTTTCTTCCTCTTCTTTCCTCCATCTCAGATCTGCTGCCCATATTCTGGTGTTAATGAGATCTGGAGTAGGGCTCTTGGGAGAATAGAGTGGAACTCTGTCCTCTCCAGTCAGATTCCCTGGAAAGACTCTGATAGGCTGCTTTCCAATATCAATAGGCTTCTGCTTTAATAAAGCTAAGAGCGATGGTGCATGGGTGGGTCCAAGGAAGAAGAGAATTGATATTCAGTTTTCCTGGTCTGCTCTTGTTGAAAAATTACCACAGCCCTAAAAACGTGTGTATACGTTAGTTTTTGCTACAAAACAAGCCATCCCAAAGCTTAGCTCTCAATTCTGTTAGGATGGAAATAGAGGCTGGGCTCAACCTGGCACATCTTCTGCTAGGTTTAGTTGGGCTTACTCATACAACTGCAGCCAGACACCAGATCACCTGGAGACTGGTCTAGAATGACCTCACTCACATGTTTGTCTGAAAGTGCTGGCTGTTGCCTGCAGTAATGAGGATGACTGAGCCACATGTCCACAGCAGGCTAGCCCAGGCTTATTTATATGATGGCAATCACAGGGTTTCCAAAAGCAGCAAGATAAAGCATGTCCTAATACATACACCTCTGCTTGCATCATATTTGCTAGTGTAAATTGGCCCAAACAAGTCACAAAACCAAGCCATGTGCAAGGGAACTAACCAAGGACATGGATAAAGCAAGGTAGATAATTTGTGGCCATCTTTACAATCTCCACATTTCTTCTATTGTCTGGAAGAAGCGCGGCATTTGTCTTAAGATGGCATTTTGAGAAGACCTCCATTATTTCCATATATCCGAAAAAGAGGATTAGGAACCCCCAAAAATTAAAACTTGAGGAGTCTCCAGTTTTGCAGAGGAACTTCAAAAGAGCTCTTTGAAATAAGTAACAAGTCTACTTGACAGTGAATAAAGGAAATAGCTCATTTAGACTCTCACTGTATTTTTATTTTTTTATATATATATGTAATGTTCAGGATTAGTCTTGTTATTCAAAATAAGACTCTGAACATATGTATATTATATATATATAGTGTATACACACACCCACACATTTCTGTGTGATTCATTCAAATGTTTCTGTTTCTGCAAACATTTATTTTAAAAATATGTATCAGACTGAAGTAGGTAATGAGAGTACAAATGTAGTTCTCTGCGCTCATGAAGCCTGGAGTCTAGCCGGCAAGACAGAGAATAAGAATTACATATTCATAGTTCTCACAATGTTGCAAAGGGAAGATCCAGGGAGGATGGCACAAGGTCGCAGTCCAGTTACAGGAATGGTGGGAGTCTTCTCTGAGCCCTGAAAGATGAGCTGAGTCCTCCAAGTGAAGAAGAGGAGGAAAGAAAGGCTAGGCAGAGACCAGCATGAGAGGAGGAAACCCTTAAATGGGCTGTGTGGGAAGATCTTCATCTTTCTAATCACATGAATTAGATGATATGAGACACAAGAAAGTGCACTATTAACTGAACTAAGCTATATACACGTAAGTGCAATGTCTTAATCAACCATGTATTGCTCAACGTCAAACAGCATTCTCTAATTTACGGTTCTTACTGTTTATTCAACAACCAGAATGCGTTAGGTCAGGGTGCACGACAACCACCCCAACCCCCTCAACCCAGCTCTCTTACCTATGCTCAGTAAACCCACACAGGTTAGGGTCTTGTGAGGCCCTTACAGGGACTCATAATATCCAAACATTTAGATTTTCAGGTTTTCCTGAAAAAACAAGGATCTGGCAAAACTCAGCTCTCATTTCCACATGGCAACAATTGGTAGAAGCTGCTCTGTTTAGTGGGGACACACTCTAGTTTGACAAATCCCTCCAGCCATTATTTCCTGCGTGAGTATCTGTGTTTGCAGCTCCTAGATATTTCTCTGCCATAGGTATTTATTTTAAGTGTAACTAACAATAATCGTACCCAGAAAACACTTTCAGATCTTGAATGATATTGGTTTTTATTTGTTTGTTTTGTAGAAACAGGGTCTTGCTATGTTGCTCAAGCTGGTCTCGAACTCTTCAAGCTTCAAGCAATCTTCCTGCCTCAGCTTCCCAAAGTGCTAGGATTACAAGCATGAGCCACCACGCCCAACCTTGAATGGCATTGTTAAGTCAGCATACATGACTGCCATTTTTCTTATTTTCTTTCTTTTGTGATATTTTTGCTTTCTTTATAGACTCTTAGTCTGTCATTGTCACAGTTAGAGTTAGTGAATAAAACATGTGTGCCTATCACATCCAAAACAATTAGTTTTAAGCAGACCATTATAAATATTTTCATAATTTTATTCATAGGACAATACCCTTATTTTATAACAATAAATCAGTCTGTGTTCTTTACTTTTTTCTTGTTTCATTTTGAAGTTTCTATTCTTTCAGGGCAATTACTATAATGACTGAAGGCATTTTTAAAGATTATGCCTTTAAGTTATGCCTCACATTTGTAACAATGAATCAGAAATATAAACAATTATATGACTACATGACATATGTGTAATATGCTTATTTAATTGATTTTTAAAACCCACTTATAAGATTATTGCCATAGATGTTCTGCTTACAATAAATGTAAGCTTTTTCAAGATTTCGCCACCTGCTTTATTTTCAGGCCCTCCTTTCATCTCTTATCTAAATCCTATTCATGTAGGCTGGTGGCAGATATTTCAGGGGTCTGACATCATTATTACCTTTTGAGAAATAACTTCAAGACAAACTTTACATTATACCCAGAATTAGCCATTCTATCAGCTTTTGTCACACTTTGTCTTGGGACAAATGGCATTTCTCTAGAAAGATAAGCCAGGCAGGATGTGGCTTTGAACTCCTTCATTCCCTAGACTCCTTTAAATGTGTAGAGGAGGAATAAGGGTAATTTACTTCCTTACTGAGCTTGACTAACTAGCATTTTATGTAACTAGTCCAGTATGTAGTTTTAAAAATACTTTAAGGGCTATGTCCATCTCCTTCAAATAAAATTCTCATTACTGTAGATGAAATGCAATCAGGAAATTTTGTCTTCGTTTAACAACTTTAATGGTATGGATATAAAGGACAGATCATTGCTATGCAGCTAGGATAGAAATGGAAATAAAGATTTATGTTTCATTTTTCCTCTTCTTTTGCTATACTGTATCACTGTTTCAGACCCAAATCTGATAAAAAGGAAGCATAATTGTGTCATCTGAATGTTTTTGAAATGCAGGAAGCTTCTTTTTCAAATACAAAAATACTCCAACTAACCGGAGACCTGGATTAATGGAATTGTTTTACTACAAACTGCTTTCAAGAAGAAAGATGTGACTGGTACAATAGAAACAGACTTGCTAATCTGTATCTGAAAATGTCACCCTTCAGGCTGTGCATAAACACAGGGCTCAGGGCACATTCAGCCCAAACTCCCGCACCTTCCTCACCAAAACCACTGTGGTCTTCAATGGCCCTCACCACTGTGGTCATCAATGAGATTAGTGGGCAGAACAACGCCTCTGAAACAATGAAGAATCATCTAAGAAAGGCCACAGAGGGTGGAATGACATATTTTAGAAATGCTTTCAACAAGAGATCAGAATGAGAAGGGCTTTTAAAAAAAAAGAAAAAACCTTTAGTCAAAGGAACAATTTAACAATGAGTCAGAATTTCTTTTTCTTTTTAATTTGTGTGAATTTAAGGGATACAAGTGCAGTTTTGGTACATGGATATATTGCAGACTGGTGAAGTCTGGGCTTTTAGTGTATCCATCACCCGAATAATGTACATTGTACCCACTAAGCAATTTCTCAACTCACACCACCCTCCCACCCTGAGTCAGAATGTCAGTAACTTGTGTTTTGCCATCAGATTGGCTGTATCTTATGTTCTATAGGTTACTTGACATGAGGCTGATGCACAGCTACAGGGGTGGAGAAGTGGGACAATCTTCACTCTATCTCACCAAAAGGGCATACACTGTGGTCTCAGATCTCAACACAAGCTAAAGCACTCCATCTGCCAAGCTTCATGCTCCAAAATTCAGGTGGATCACTGTTGCACCTAACAGCAAGGGAGCCCGCAGGTCTCCATAACTACACCTACTGCCTTCCTCTACCTTTGGTGGCCTCCCAACTCCCAGCCCATGAAGCTGCCTGCCTCACCCACTCGCTTGGTAACGATCCGTGAGCAATTCTTCCAGCTTGCTCTCTTGCATTGCAAGAACTGTGGCAGAGAATCCAGAGTAACAGAATCGCTTTGTTAGTCTGGTAATTAAGACAGGAGTGACATTCAAACACAGCCTGGACAGGATGTGGCAAATTACTGTATTCTTTGTGTGAAAAGCTGTTCCCAGTCTGCTTTGTCTGCCCTCCTGGGAGCTCATCATCTCCACTAAAAGTCAAAATGGGATTTTGTACCCTCTATTCCCTTATCTTTTTTTCTCCCTAATATATATCTGCTTTGTGGGAGCTATGTTTGTCAAAATGTGCTAATTTATAGCATTATGGGGAAAAACGAAACCTCAGCTTTCAATTCTTGTTCTTTCAGGCAGCTTTACTAAGGATCTCCTCCTTCCTCCCTCCCTCCTTTCTATTTCTGGGGAGGTTATTTGCTAAACAAAACACGGTCTTTCTTTCCCCCTTGCAACATATGAGGCAGGCAAATGGCCACTCCTCATCCGTTTCTCAAGTATATTATACATACAATTCTCTCACAGCTAATAGCTCCTTCTATTGTCCATAATTTATCACTGTCAAGGTTCTTTACATTTTATTTCCTCCTTATGTGTTTCATGAGAAATCTATGCTTCTACTATTGTGGCCCTGGATTTCATTAGCATAAACTGCATGATGTCAAATAAATATATATTCCGTATCACACTAGAGTCTGTGTTTTCTGCAAAGAACAGGATGTTACTTTTATTGGTATGGTTTTTTCTCATTTCCTTACAGGCTTTTTCTTTTCCACTAAACCATTATGAAGTGAGTACCAAAGGTATCCTGGGTAATTAGCCATTACAGTACTGTCACAGAGGGTTCCACAGTCAATACAAAGATAATTTGGGCAATGGTGAATGACAGTGCTGTCCAGACTTTTGGGATAATCAAGGACACATCCAGCTGTACCAGACATCTGTCAGACCCATGAATCATTTCAACTGACTCGACAATAGCCAGGCAGCCCCAGTGAAGGTAAGCACTACAGCAGGCAGCAACACTTGCTCTTGCATTTAACTGCATGCTGCAAGAACAGAGCCCTGTGCAGAATAAGCACATTAGTGATGTTTTCATGTTGGTTAAAACAATAAGAAAGAAAATGTAAATCAATTGGTCAGGGGAAACAGTAGGCATATTATGAGAATACTTGGATTTTTCCTAGCTAAAAATAAAATGTATGCTCAAGAAATATTGGTCATGATTGGTTTTATGTAATTAATTCTATTTCCAAATCAGTCCAGACTTTTTTATGTACCTGAGATCTACGCTGTTAAGGGACTTTTATAAGTTAATGTTGCTTTTATGGTTTTCACTTTTAAAGTTCCTTAGCAAGGGTGACTGGCTGTTTGTGGAGCAGTCTTGGCTAGAAGTTCTTGGAATGGTATCGAAAACTCTCTAAAATGAGAAAGTGACACAACAGTCCAAATTGAATTAGAAAGTATTGTAATTACTTACAATATATTTTTTTAAATGACTGCCCCTCTGAGAATCTTTGACATTCACACATAGCAGATAGAACTCTGATTCCAAACTACAATTGACTCCCTGATCATGAATTTACTACAGTGAGCTGTAAATATGATCTTAATCTGGTTAGCTTTGATGTAACATTTCCTAGCTTTCCTATGCTATCCCCAAACTCCCAAGACCTTCCCAACTGAGACCAGAAGCAAGAAACTAGTCAATTTGCTGCCCTCTTCCTCCTTGTCTCACAAGAAACTATTATTATACAAATCACTTTTGTGAGTCACTTAACAGGCCCTTCATTCACAGTCTCTCATAAATCCTTTCAATGTCACACTAGTGAGTGCACAGTGAGCTGAAATGGAGCTGCTCTGGGCACCTGCAGTGGGGCAAGGAACCAGGGCTTCCTGTGATGCTGGGAAGTTGGGATCCCAGGTAACCTGGGTATCTGTCATGGAAATCAGGGTCAAAGGAGCATTTGCTTTTACTCTTTCATCAACTCTACTAACTTTTTGGGCTTTTAAAAACAGTTTTATTGAGGTATAAATGATACACAGCAAAATGCACTACTTAAGATATACAATTTGATAAGTCTGACACATGTATACACTTGTGAAACCATTATAACAATCAAGATAGTGAACATATCCATCACCCCCAAATTTTTCTTATGCCTATTTGTAATCCTTTTCTCCCACTCCTTCATGTTCCCCCTCCCCAGGCAAAGAGTCAAATGCTGTCACTACAGATTTTTTGCATTTTCTAGAATTTTATACAAATGGACTCTTTTAGAACAAACTCATTTTTTATGTGTGTGCCTTCTATTACTTGGCATAATTTTGAGATCTATCCATGTTCTTCCATGTATCAGTGATTCATCCCTTATACCACTGTTTATTTATCCAATACACCTGTTAATGGACATTTGATTTGATTTATTTTTGGTTTGGGGCTTTCACAAATAAAACTAATGTGAACATTCATATACAAGTCTGGGAATGGACATATATTTTATTTCTGTTGGATAAATACCTTGGAGTACAATGGTTGAATTACTTTGACAAACTGTTTTCTAAAGTGGTTGGACCTTTATACATTACCACCACCAGCAGTGTAGGAGAGTTCCTGTTCCTCCACATCCGCTCAACATTTAATATGGTCAATTGCTTAATTTTAGTCATTTTAATAGACATGCAGCAATATCCCACTCTGATTTTAATTTTCACTTTCCTAATAACTAATGGCATAAAGTATTTTTTTCATGTGCTTATTTGCCATCTATACAGTTTCTTTGGTGAACTGTCCAAATATATTTTCCATTTATCCTAAACAAGCTTTCTGTATATCACCAGCTCTATTTCTGTAGTCTCTTCTGTTCCATTGATTTATTTGTCTATCTTTATACCAATACAACACTGCTTTTATTATCATAGCTTTGTAAGAGGTCAATGAAATGTGGCACTAGTTCTCCAGCCATATTTTTCTTTCTCAAAATTATTTTGGATTTTCTAAGTCATTTATACATCCATATGTATATTAGACTCAGCTTGTCCCACAAAAACAAACTGATATTTTGATTGATGTTGTATTGGATCTATACATCAATTTGGATAGAAGCAAATTTTAACAATATTGAGCCTTGTAATCCATGGACAAGGTATCTCTCTTCATTTATTTAAGTTTTCTTTAATTGTCTCTTCATTTATTTAAGTCTTCTTTGATTATTTAAGTCTTCTTTAATTCTCTCATTTCTTTAAGTATTCTTTAATTAAGTCTTCTTTTATTTGTCTCAGCAATATTTCGTACGTTTCAGTGTACAGATTCAACATCTTTTGTCAGATTTGTCCCTTTTTTTCTTTTTTTTTTTTTTGAGACAAAGTCTCACTCTTGTCCCCTAGGCTGGAGTGCAATGGCGCAATCTCGGCTCACTGCAACCTCCACCTCCGAGGGTCAAGTGATTCTCAAGCCTCAGCTTCCCGAGAAACTGGGATTACAGGTGCCTACCACCACGCCCACACCCAGCTAATTTTTGTATTTTTACTAGAGACGGGGTTTCACCATTTTGGCCAGGCTGGTCTCGAACTCCTGACCTCAGGTGATTCACCCACCTTGGCCACCCAAAATGCTGGGATTACAGGCATGAGCCACTGTGCCTGGCCCCCTATTTTTAATTCTATTTTTTTTATTTTATTGAAGGTATCATTGATTTTCAGTTTCAATGAATTAAATAAATTGTTATTCCTTTTTGTTTCCATTTCTGATTATTTGTTGTTAGTATATAAAAATACAATTAATTTTTATATATTGACCTTGAATCCAGAAATCTTACAAATTCAGTTTTAGTTTTAATAGCTTTATGTTAGATTCCATTATCTTTTCTACTTAAACAATTAAATTGTGACTAAAGATAATTTTATTTCTTCTATTTAATCTGTATTCCTTTTCTTTCTTTTCTTTTTTTTGCCTGATTGTACTAGCTAAAATCTTCACTACATTATTGAATAGAAGTAGCAAGAGCAGACATCCTGCTCTTGTTCTTGATCTTAGACACAAAGATTCAGTCTTTTGCCACTAAGTATAATATGATCTATAGGGTTTCTGGAGGTATCTTTTGTCAGGTTAAGTAAGTTCTTATCCTTTTCTAGTTTGCTTAGAGCTCTTTTGAGGCATGAATGTTGGATTTTGCCATAATTTTTTTATTCTATCTAAATGATCATGTGGTTTTTCTCTTTTAGTTTTTTAATATAGTGATTGGTTTTTCAATGGTAAACCAACCCTACATTCCTGGGATAAACCCTGTGATCATGGTATATTATGCCTTTTATATATTATTAAATCTGACTTTCTAAGGCTTTGTTCAGAAATTTTACATGCATGTTTATGATGGATAATAATCTCAAGTAATTTTGATTTCTTATCAGTTTATTTTTATTTTATTTTATTATTATGCATTTATTTAATTAATAATTTTTAAATGTAATTGTTATATTTAATTATTATCAATTTCTTAGTGTTTGATTTTTGCTAACAGAAAAGCATTCTGTTATATTAAGTTTTCTAGAAGAGTTTGTACTGTGTTTGTCTTATTTCCTTTTAAAATCTTTTTTGTAGCAGTTTTATTGAGATATGATTCACATACCAAATGATTCACCCATTTAAAGTATACAACCCGATGGCTTTTAGTGTATTCACTAAAAGACTACATTTTCATTTCTTCCCTCCTGATCTTTACACTATAGATGCTAGATATTACATATATATATATAAAATAAGCCCTGCAATGTATTGTATTACTTTTTACTTAAATGATCAATTTTTAAAGATATTGAAATAACTGAAATTATTTAGATAATGAGCATCTTTTTTTTTTTAAAACAGAGGTTTATTCTGTTGCCCAGGCTGGAGTGCAGTGGCATAATTTCAGCTCACTGCAACCTCCATCTCCCATGTTCAAGTGATTCTCTTGCCTCAGCCTCCCGAGTAGCTGAGATTACGGGCACCCGCCACCACACCTGGCTAATCTTTATATTTTTAGTAGAGATGGGGTTTTATCATGTTGCCCAGGCTGGTCTTAAACTCCTGACTTCAAGTGATCTGCCCGCCTCAACCTCCCAAAGTGCTGGGATTGCAGGCGTGAGCCACCGTGCCTGGCCATAAGTATCTCATATACTTATCCATGTAGTTGCCATTTCTGGTATTCTTTGTATAGATCCATATTTCCATCTGGAATCATTTTTCTTCTGCATGAAGGACTTTCTTTAACATTTCTTACTTGGTCTGCTAGTGATGAACTGTTTCAGATTTTATGTATCTGAAAACGTCCTTAATTCACTCTTATATTTGAAAGATTTTTTACTGAGTAGCGTTCTAGCTGATAATATTTTTTTTTTCAGTATTTTAAAGATGCTGCACCACTGTTTTCTCATTTGGATTGTTTCTGAAAAGAAATCTATTTTCATTTTTGTATTTGTTCCTGTCTAAAAAGTGGTTTTTCCGTCTGGCTGCTTTTAAGAGTTTCCCTTTATCCGTGCTTTTAAGCAATTTGATCATGGTGTGCCTCAGTGTTGTTTTGTTCATGTTTCTTGTGCTTGTTGCTTGTTGAGCTCCTTAGAACTGTAAGCCTGTCATTTTCAGCAAATTTGGAAAATTTTCAGCCATTTTTTTTCTCAAATATATTTTTTTCTCTCCTTTCTTCTTTCCTTTGGAGATTCTTTTTTTTTTGGAGATAGAGTTTCACTCTTGTTCCCCTCGGTAGGGCGCGCAGTGGTGCAATCTCAGCTCACTGCAACCTCCGCCTCCTGGGTTCAAGCGATTCTGTCTCAACCTCTTGAGTCGTTGGAATTACAGGCTCCTGCCAGTACACCTGGCTAATTTTTGTATTTTTAGTAGAGACAGGGTTTCATCATGTTCGTCAGGCTGATCTTGAACTCCTGACCTCAGGTGATCCACCCACCTCGGCTTCCCAAAGTGCTGGGATTACAGGCCTGAGCCACCACACCCGGCCTCCTTTGGAGAATCTAATGTTGTATTTATTATGCTGCTTGAAGTTGTCCCACAGCTTACTGATGCTCTTTTAATTTTTCATTCTTTTTTTTTTTTTCTGAGACAGAGTCTCACTCTGTTGCCCAGGCTGGAGTGCAGTGGCACAATCTTGGTTCACTGAAACCTCTGACTCCCGGGTTCAAGAGATTCTCCTGCCTCACCCTCCTGAGTAGCTGGGACTGCAAGCACACACCACCACACTTGGCTAATTTTTATATTTTTAGTAGGAACGGGGTTTCACCATGTTGGCCAGGAGAGTCTCGATCTCCTGACTTTGTGATTCACCTGCCTTGACCTCCCAAAGTGCTGGGATTACAGGTGTGAGCCACCATGCCCAGCCTGCTCTTTTAATTTTTTGGATTCTCTTTGCTCTTCATATTTCATTTGGGAGTTTCCATTGCTATGTATTCAAGTTTACTTGACTTTTCTTCAAAAATGTCTATATACTGATAATTGCTTTCAATGTGCTTTTCATTTCAGACATCATAGTTTTCATCTCTGGAAGTTTAGTTTGGGTCTTTTTTACATCTTCTATGTCTCTATCTACTTTTTGAATATAGGAAATAGTTATAATGACGGTTTTGATGTCATATTATGCTAATTGTAACATCTATATCAGTTGCGGGTTACTTTCAATGGTTTGAAAATTCTAATTAAGGTTCATGTCATTCTACCTCTTTACATTTTTGATAATCATGGACTAGGCACCAAACATCACAAATTTTGCCCTGAGCTTTATTTTGGGATACACTTAGGTTATTTGGAAGCAGCTTGATCCTTTCAGGCCTTGTTTTTATAATTTGTTACGTGGTTCTGGAGCAGTGGTCCGTCTGGAGCTAATTAGTCCCCGCTACTGAGGCAAGCTCTTCTCAGTATTCTAATTCCCTGTTAATTGTGAGTTTTACCGTTTTGGCTGATGGTAACAGAAACTATTCCTGGCCCTGTCAGTGCACATACTGTTTCCTTCAATCTTTTTAAATGTATTATCCCCCAGCCTCAGGCAGTTTCCTTACCCGCATGCACTGATGATTACCCTGTTGAATGCTTGCGGGGCGGGGGGGCCTTGCAGCTCCCCAGGACTCTCTCTTCTCATTGGTACTCTATCAGAGTTTTTGGCTTACCTTGGTCTTCCTGAACTCTGTGCTGTCTCCTCAACTCAGGGTGTTCTCTGGGCCTTGCTTGGGTTTTTTGTGCCCACACCACAGCCTGGAATCTCTCCAAGGCACACGAGTAAGTGGGAGAAAGTACAGGGCTCACCTCGATTGTTTCCCTTCTCTCAGGGATTACTGTTCTTCATTGCATGATGTCTCACACCTTGAAAACTTGTTTTATATATTTCATCTTTTTGTTCTTGTTTCAAGCAGGAAGATAACTCTGGTTCTGTTACTTCATCTTTGGTGTTGAATTATTTTTTGTTACTTTTATTCATTCATGTGTTTGTTCAACAAGTAAATGTGTCCCATGGCTGTGCTATAAAGGGCTGAGAAGATTCATATGAAAAGATCTGCTCCAGGAGGATGGAGACGTCTGTTCTGTTCACCACTGTAGCCCCAGGAAATGAACAAAATGCCCATTCATCCCAGCGCTCAGGAGTAGTGGGGGAGATAAACAATTCTACTTCAGTGTACAGGTTCCATATGCACACAAGGACTGGAGACGTAGAGGAAACAATGCTTTAGTCCATATGGGAGAATCTTAAAGGCCTCACAGAAAAGGTAACACTTGGGTACATTTATAATGGAGGAACAGGAGACTGCCAGAGAGACAAGATGGGGAAAGTATTCCAGGCAGGTGACTAATGTGAATAAAGGCATAGAAACACGAAGTTGCATGATATGTTCAGGGAACTAAAACTTCCTTGGAATATTATACATGTGAAAGGTAAGGACAGGACCCAGAGAGAAGGCGAGTAGTAAAAGATGAGGCTGAACAGGTGATTAGGAGTCAGATCATCTAAGATCTTGTATATCGTGTTAAGATTGTAAACATATTTTAAAAAGGGAACACCATTAACTGGAAAGAAGATACAATCTTTGGAGAAAGGAGGACCAGGGAGAAGATTAAATCACAATACAAGAAAAGTACAGAGAACTAGAACTCCACGATGTGAGTGAATGGAAAGCCAATTGCTTGGGAAGCCAGAGAGCACACCTGGGATTAGGGTGAGGCAAATGAGGCACCTACAGGCCAAATTAAAGGGGATGCTTGCCCTCAGGGTCATGAATGTGCCTACCCTACCCCTGCACACCCATGACAGTGAGCAGCTCTTTAAATATTGCACCCTAGGTGCTGCCCTTGCCCTGTAGTCCTGGTCCTTGCAGGAAGATTTCTCATCTTTCGTAGGCAGTCAAACAAATCATAAATCTAAGCCCCAAACACAACTGGGATGGAGACTGCAAATTAATAGACAACATAAAGACATAAACACTACACAGAGAAAATAATCATTCGTACAAAAAGATTTTCAGCTAAACCTCTCTCCATCATCTGAAGATTGCCAATGTGACCATTGGCAAAAGTCGGTCACATATAACAAGTCTCTACCAAGAAGACAGAAAGCTTGAATTAAATCTCTCTGGAAGTACATCGTCCACTCGTGCTCATGAACAGACAGTTACCTCACTTGAGCTACCCAACACAGGTACTTGGCAAAGTTTGGAGGAATAGCAACCAGATAGGCACCAGGCACCATAAATCCTAACTTTGCCTCCCCAGGAGACAACTCCTTGATCAGATGAGGCTTGTTCAGGAAAGGTGTGTACTGCTCAAAGTGTGGTCACTGCCCAGCAGCCTAGCAGTATCTGAGTGCTGTCAGAAATGCAGAATCTCAGACCTCAAAACCCACTTCCATTCCCCTAAGATCCTTAGTGTTGACACATACATCAAAGTTTGAGAAGCACTGCTAGAAATGACTTTCTCAGGATGGTTCTGGGGGACCGGCTTCCCAGAAAACTTTAAAAATGGCATTTGGAACCTATGGTGGGTTGATTAGTAGTCCCCAAAAACATATGCCCACACCCTAATCTCCAGAACCTATGAATGTGACCTAATCTGGGAAACAGGTCTTTGTAAATTTAATCATATTGAAGGTCTTAAGATGAGAGCATCCTGGAAAATCCAGGTAGATCCTAAGTCCAATGACAAGTGCCGTTATAAGAGTGAGGCAGAGAAAGACGACGCAACCAAGAGCAAAAGGCACGGTGACACTGAGGTGGAGAAGCCCAGGAATTCTGGGGCCAGCAGAACCTTGAAGAGGCCAGGAGCAGAATCTCCCCTGGAACCCCCAGAAGGAGTGTCACTTTAGACGTCTGGTCTCCAGAACCGTGAGAGAGAACATTTCTGTTGTTTTAAGCCATGAGGTTTGAGGCAATGTGTTATGGCGGCCCTGAGGAACTAATACGGAACTACCTAATTTATTTATCCATTCATTGAGTGAGTCAGCCAATTGGCGAGCAACATTTGTTAGTCATCTTCTATGTGCCATTTCACAGATGCAGAAACTGAGACTTATAGAGCTGAGGTGTGCTCACTGTTACACTTTGTAAGTAAATCACAGAACTGGCATTCAAGGCCAGATCGTTTTTATTTCAAATCCAGTTTATCTTTCTACTACACAATCCTTTAGCAGCAAAAATTAAGGGCCAGGTTATTTAGTGAGTCATGAATATAATTCTCACCAAATCAAGGCCTTCACAGTAACACATCCATAAAATACTTCTGTCCACAATTCCTGTTTTTAGTACATTAGTGAAGATGAATATTGCCAGCCTCATTGTGTATAAATCCCTATCATGTCTTACTCAAGTCCAGAACTCCTGTGCCTTCTTCTGTTTAATACTCTCTCCTCAAATCAGAATAGGAAAAAAAAAAACTGACTTTTCACTTATCTGTAGTCAATTCACTTCGATTTTTTTTTTTTTTTTTTTTTTTTTTTTTTTTTTTTTTTTTTTTTTTTGAGATAGCCTTGCCCTGTCACCAGGCTAGAGTGCAGTGGCAAGATGTTGGCTCACTGCAATCTCCACCTCCTGGGTTCAAGCAATTCTCCTGCCTCAGCCTCCCAAGTAGTTGGGATTACAGGTGCCTGCCACCATGCTCAGCTAATTTTTTTATTTTTAGTAGAGACAGGGTTTCTCCATGTTGGCCAGGATGGGATTACAGGCGTGAGCCACCATGCCCAGCCATTTCTAATGTTTTACCTTGACCTGACCATTTGCCTTTCTACCATTCACAGCTAATTACAGAATGGAAACTTTATCTCACACCTTGGAACAGCAATGTGGTTGGATAAACCAAGGGGGCTCTTGACAGTGCAACTAAAATATGGCCATTTTAGGGGCCTGGGATGAGGCAGTCAGGAGGAATTATATCCTATCTTCCTCATTTCTTTGCCATTCATTCACTCGACCTGCATATATTAATTAAGCCCTTTCTACCTGCTAGGCACTGTTCTGAGCTTTGGGGTGGAGTTCTGAAGAAGAGAACCTTAGTCCCTGTCCTCATGGTGCTAAAGGAGTACCGTTGGTGGGAGAGGCCCAGGAGAGAAGTGGGCCAGGGTAAAGATGGTCTGGTGTACACATGGTGCTGTGGGGGCAGTTAGTGCTCATGATTGACACCAAGAGACACCAGGACACAGTGAGGACTATGACAAACTGTAGGAATCCTCTTCTTAGCGCCAAACAACTCACTTTTATGTAAAGCACCTGATTTAAACTGGTGAACTGGCAGTCTCCAACCTAAATGCATGCTGTGACAGGCGGAGGCACAGGAAGCTATGGAAGCTCTTAAAGGGGCATCTAAATCAGACACATGTTGTGCTATCCTGGAGATGAGCCACGAGGCCCTGCTAGCATTTTTCATTCCCTGACAGTCATCGTGAGACCATAGTGTCATAGACTAAGCTCACATGTCTCAGGACTTTTTACACACATTTTTTATGCTCAGCCTTCCTAACACACACAGCACAGCCCACTATTCACAGATTGCAGACTCCAGAGCAAACACCTCCCCTACAGGAGTCTCCCAGAAAGTAAAAGGAAGGAGCAGAGGCTGGGCCTGGGCTGGAAGGAGCAAGGCTTCTACAGGCTGGGAAGTGCAAGTCTGAGGCCACCTGACAAAGGCAAAGGGACTGGGTGGAGGAGAGCTCTAGATCCTAAGGTGACACAATAAGCCACCAGAGCCTTTTAAAGGGATGAACCTGGGTTGAACTCTCCAGCATTGGTTTTATTCTGATATTCCTTTGCCCTTGGGAACCTGGGAAGAAAGCTTTGGTTATTTGTCGATCAGTTCTACAGTTTCACTTCACCTTCTTTCAATGCCAGCAACAAATAAAGCTAAAAGCAGCTTCATCTCACAAATGAACTGGGGCCATGAAAAACATATCGCTCTGACAGCCATGGCCACAGCAGCTCCAAGGTAAGGGTAAAGATGATCTGGTGTACACATGGTGCTGTGGGGGCAGTTAGTGCTCATCACTGACACCAAGAGACAACAGGACACAGTGAGGACTATGACAACTGTAGGAATCCTCTTCTTAGCACCAAACAACTCACTTTTACATAAAGCACCTGATTCAAACTGAAGGTTAGGGAAGGCCTCCCTCTCTAACCTCAAGAGATGGTGTCTCAGGGACGAGGTACAAGATACCATTTTGGCCTTCTCAAATTCATCTTCAACAGGTTATCCCAAGAGCCCCTTTTTTGAGAAGCCCATGAGTAGCCTCCAAAGGGGATCAAGTCTAGATAAGTGACTTGAAGCATCTCAGTAATTATGAAATCATGACATTGGCATTTTCCAAAATGGGAACGATTACAGGAGGATGGAACAGCTGCTTTGAACCCAGTGGTGAGTGCATGCAGTGTTGGGGATGCAGAACTGAATACGAGGTGACCCCTGCCCCTCTGGAGCTCACCAGTGGGTGGCCACAGCAGGTGTGTACATAATAATGGTGGTGCAGTATCATAAGGGCTCTGGGATCAACAAGCACTGGGAGCCACAGATGGATAGGGGCAGAAGAGACTACCTCTGCCCAGGGGAACTTTGCAGAGGGACCATGAAATCAGCAGTGTGTGGGATAAAATGAGGAGGACGTAAAACTGGAAGTAGGGGGTGAAATTGGGCCATAGTGCAGCAAAATGATGGAGGCTCAAAGTAGGGCAGAGGCAGCAGGGATGGGGATGATGAGGTAAGGAAGGCTGGGGTGGAGGCAGTGAATGGGAAAGAGAAAAGAAAAAGTTGCCTTGGGCCAGTCCTGTGTGTGTCAACATTGTGGAGTGAAGGCTTTCCCTTCTCAGTCTCCCCTCCACCACTTTGGCTTGACTCCTGGGCCCAGAGCTATTTGGAGACAATCTGCCTCTCCCAGATGTGCACAATCACTTTGCCGCTCTTGCCTCTGGCCTTGGGAGTTCCTGTTTCTGACAGGATGCAGAATGACTAGATGAAATTTGGTGAACCTTTCACCTTTTTAACTGCCTTGGTCTTCTCTAATCTTTTGGCTTCTCTTGATAAGCAGTTTCTGCCACTTAGCGTTCCAAACTCCATCAACCCAGGTACTGATTTAGCAGATCCTTTGTTTTCTTCTACCTTGGCTACCTTGGATGGATCTGGAAGTTACACAATATCAGGAAATTGAATGTGCATAATCTCTGGGAAAGAGCCCTGGCGTTGTGCCAAGGTATTTTAGGACAGTGTGCATCTTTATTACACTGCTCAGATTGTGTCGTAGGACATCATGCCAGGTAAGTAACTCACCTCCGTTTCACTTTGTTTTTCAGTTTCCCTGAGACTTTCTGTGAGGCCTGCAATTGGTTTTGAGTTCCAGCTCCAACATTCTCCAAGGGCCCAGCAATCACCATCACATATGGGTGGACAGGAAAGGGCATACCTCAAAAACAGTACAGAGTTCATCTTGTTATGGAGATGTATCCTGAAAAACAGTACACGGATCATCTTGTTACAGAGATTTCTGGCACATATGTACAGTTGGCTCTCCATATCCACCGGTTCTGCATCGGTGGATTCAACCAACTGCAGATCAAAAATATTTGAAAAAAATACATTGCATCTGTACTGAACACGTACAGACTTTTTTCTTGTCATTATTCCCTAAACAATACAGTGTAACAACCATTTACATAGCATTTACATTGTATTATAAGTAACCTAGAGATGATTTAAAGTATGAGGGAGAATGTATGCAGGTTATATGCAATACTACACCATTTTATATCAGGGACTTGAACACCCATGGATTTTGGTATCTGCAGGAAATCCTGGAACTAATTCTCCATGGATACCTAGGGACAACTCTGTGTGTGTGTGTGTGTGTGTGTATCAATCCTCATATGCATCATATCATATATGTGACATATAGCATATATATTATATCATATACATGTATTACGTGTGTGTATGTGTATATATATATTGACATATATCTATCAATTCTCATACGCCGGAAATATACACAAACATATATATCTATATGTATGTGCAGTATGTGCATATATACAGCTTTTGGTTGTGAGAAAGTATTACCTATGCTTCTAAGCCTTACCCTGTCTGCAGCCCTGAATTATCCTTTCTGGCAAGCATTGAACCCTCTCCATGAAGTAAATTTCCACGTGCAAGCATTTAGCCCAGTTTAAATCAAGTCCAAAGATTTAACTATCCAGTATTGCCTTTTCATAATCTGCTTTAATTGTTATTGATTTGTATGTTTGGAAACTGCCTGGAGATGATAAAGGCCTCCTGTCTGTTTCACTGCTGACCATTTGCTGTTCGGTCTCTGCCTTATCCTTGGCTCTTCAATTGGTCTCTCTTTAGCACTTCCACAGATGGTTCTACCTCCTGCCCTGCAGAAGTCCCTACTCCTGTGACAAATTGAATTACCAATAAAAAACAAACTGGAAAATAATCAGCAGTTAAATAAAATCAATTATTCAAAAGAAGGTTTGATATGGAAAGGCAATTGGAGCTTTATTCAGCAGTGAATTGAAATTAATAATATATATTTTATTCTCTCTATATAGTAGAATCAAATCAGGACATTCAAGGAGAAATCCCTGCCCAGGGTTTGACCAGCGTGTTGGCAATGGGCCTCCTATACTGATCTCTTATAAGTCCTGTTTCCTCCATGTTGGCTGGGTTTAGGCTCTTAAATTTCTAGCAGGGGTCTGAGAATTCTTGGTTATCTTTTGGTCTTTGAGTGACTGGCAACAGCAGAAAAAAAGAGACAATTGTAGTCATGCTGTGGGGAGAAGGCTGATATTTTGATGATGAATGAGGTTTAATTTTCACAGAACTTTCAAAAACTTTCAATTATCTTAATAATTATCATCAATAAACTTTCCTCATAGCACCATCATTTGTACTTGTCCATGTGAAGAAGATAAACTTGAAAATTCATTTAAACCACTTCGGAGGGCTGAATAAAGGGAATCTAGCATAGGCCATCTCCTCCAAAACAGGAAAGGAATATCTCAGCTGCTATGCAAGATTGAGAAAACTCAGAATCTGAGCTCTGTAGATCACCCTGAAGCTATAAGAATGAGGTATATATACACAATGGAATATTTTCCACCACAAAAAGCATGAAATCCTATCATTTGCAACAGCACGGATGGAACTGGAGGACATTCTATTAAGTGAAGTAAACCAGGCACAGTAAGACAGATACTACATCTTCTTACTTAAATGTGGGAGTTACGAAACTTGATCTCATGAAGGTAATGAATAGGATGGTGGTTACCAGAGGCTGGGAAGGGCAGTGAGGAGGGAGAGATAAAGAAGGGTTGGTTCATGGGCACAAAAATACAGTTGAATAGAAGGAAAAAGATCCAGTGTTTGATATCACAATAGAGTAACTAGAGTTAACAATAATTTATTTCATATTTTGAAGTAATAGAAGTAGATTTGGAATGTTCCCAACACAAAGAAATGATCAATGTTTGAGGTTATGGATACCCCAACTACCCTGATTTGATCATTACCCATTGTATGCTTTTATCAAAAGATCATATGTGCCCCAGAAATATGTACAACTATTATGTATCCAAACAAAAAATAAAAATAATTTTAAAAGGAATAGTGAAACTTAGGAATATGTGACAATAAAATCTCCCCTTTTCAGTAGGTTGTGTAGAAACCATTGTGTGTCTGTTTTCTAAAGTTCTAATTTGTTTAAACATGACTTAAAACGTAGGTTCAACTGAGAGGGAAAGAAGAATTACTTTCTCCTTTTAGAAATAAAGCTTGGACTGGGTACAGTAGCTCACACCTGTAATCCCAGTGCTTTGGAAGGCCAAGGCAGGAAGATTACATGAGCCTGAAAGTTCAAGACCAGCCTGGGCAACAGGGTGAGATCCTGTCTCTACAAAAAAAAAAAAAAAAAAAATTAGCTGGATGTAGTGGCATGTGCTTGTATTCCCAGCTACTTGAGGCTGAGGTGGGATGATCGTTTGAATCCAGGAGTTTGAGGCTACAGGAAACTATGATCATACCACTGCATTCCAGCCCATCTCTAAAAAAATGAAAAATGGAAATAAAAATATATCAAAAAGAAATAAAGTTTAGGATACGTTAGCATGGTGAATATGAAAATACTAAGAAAGTTAATGAAACTTAACTTTCTATAGCTTTAGTTTTAAGGCAATAGGAGATCAGTAGTAGAGTGAATACACAGGGCTACATGCCAAGGAAACCTGTTTTAGAAAGGCAAATCTTAGGCCCAGTGGATGTGCAGATATATTAGAAACGAGACTGTCTGAATAAATGCCATTTGTCAAAATGTTTTGTAGCAAAGAGCTTACTTCAAGGCAAAGGTGATTCATGAAAGGAAGGAGGCTGAAAGGTGAGGAGTTCAAGATGTGCGTCATTTAAGATTACATCCAAAGTGCTCCGAAACAACAAACAAACAAACACAACAAGCAAATCATAAAGAGCAAACACATGCCTTCTTGCTTCTAAGTGATGAAGGGAGAGTGGACCCTCTGCCAGATGAGTTTTGGTGCAAGTCTCCTCTGAATCCCTGAAGCACTCAAACCACCTCTGGCTCTACCCTAGAAATGCCTAGATTCTAAAGGAAGGGAAAGAGAAACTTGGATTCTAAAGGAATTAAGAGCAAAAACTCACACTTTTAAAATATTTTCTCTGAATTACAAGTTTATTTTAGGTTTCTTATATATTAATTCCTTTTAGTTTCTCAACACTTTAAACAAATGAATATTTGAATGTCTAAAATCTCCTTGATATTGAGTAGTATATATAAGGTTGTTTTTGCATATATTTACAGAAACCAACAATGAAATATATGCAATTCAAAGTTGTTAAAAATTGCTACATTATGATGACTCAGTACATGTGAAGGCACAAAGCTAGAAGACAAAGAACAATGTTTATTAAAGCAGCTGAAGTAATTTCGTCCACCACTAGTTGCTTTTTGTTCTAGGTTTTGTCTGCTTTACCCTATTGGTTCCTAAAATTAGGTGGATAAACTTCAGTCCCAATGCAAGGGCCCAAATTGACCTTTGCTTATATTCTTTTTCCTTTTATCTCTAGTCTATTTAATGAATATGTAACCCTCCTTGGAAAACATTTGACAAGAATGCTACTGCTCCTATTCGTATGCCTAGGCAGACATCAGTAATTGATCATGGCACTGTCTCCCTGGTGAGTTTGGACAGAGCTACACAGTTCTCCATATATTGTTTCAAGCAGCCCCTACAATTGGGTGGAATTAGCATATTAAATAAATCCTATTTTATGCCTTGGGACCAGTATCTCAGCTGTTGAAAATTTTGTATGCATAAGATACGATGAGAATCTTGCCAGAGTGGTACTTTTTTATAACTTACATATACCAGAATGTAGAAAGAAACAATAAAGGAAGTAGCAACATTCATAATCTACTATCTATTTTGTTGCTCTTCACTAAAGGGATTTGTTCTTATGTCTGTTGCTGTTTAAGTGCAACAAAATTACATATTATGAAGCGTATACACTCCTTTAGTAGAGGTTATTATTTAGGTTTTGCCATAACCATATTTATTTGTTTCATTAGAGTGCATAAATACTTTGGGGAGAGAGCCTTTTTTAAGATGAAAAGATGGTTTTTAATTATTATGGCTTTCTTTGCTTGAAGCTGATTTTCATAATTAACACATATTAGAGTCAAATGCAACCATGTATTTTATGCTCACTGGAGTATACAAAATTTAACTTCTCTCAATGGGCTGTTTGTGCAGTAGCATTTTCACAATGGCCTCTGCACACTCTGGGTAATGGTAATATTATGTTAATGTGCTGATCTATACTATCTATACCATTGAAAGTATTAGATCAACTTTTTGCAGAGTTTACACAATGTCACATTTGCTTTATGAAAATGTCCATAGCAAAATTTCATTTCAGTAATTGAAGAGTCAGATCAGGCCTGACTAATCAGCAAGTGCAACCTGTAGGACTTGAATCAGAAGAGGAAAAGAACTGTGTTATTGACTTTGTAAAAACAATACAACCTTTCTCATTTTTCTAGGGTCGAAAAAGAAAAAAGCAAATACAAAGTGCAAGTCCGAAGCTCTGCTTATTGGTTTTTTGTTCTGTTTTGTTTTCTCTGATTTTTTTCCTTAATTTTGTTAGTGTTGCTTATAGCAGAGAAGCAGAGCCTAGCTAGCTCTTCGCCAAACCCACTTTCTCCTCTTCCTGGGCAGACTACGTTCTCAATCTTATTTGCACTTAAGTATGGTCCTGTGGCTCAGCTCCAGCCCATAGGATGTGAGTAGAAGTAGTGCAAGCCACTTCCAAACCTAGCTCATAAAACCCTCTCAGATACATCCTCCATGTTCTTTTGCCTTCTACCAGCTTGGTGCAGACAAGCACTGTGAACTTGGAAGTCAAGACTGAAGATCGTGAAGCCACAGTACAAAAGGAGCCTGGGTTCTGGAATCACTCCCAATTAGAAACACTCGTTTGGGCTTTACAGGGACAAAAAGTAGACATATATCATATGTAAACTATTATACATTATCAGATGTGTTGATTACAGCAGCTAGCATTATAACTAATACACCGTTTTTCCAAGCAATTTTTTAGATTAGTAGTTTTGTATCCAGTTATAGGGTGGTGGGAAGAAGGTGGACAGAGCTGGGAGTATCATGAACTCCTAGATAACTTTTTGATACTGCACGCTCTAATCTTTTCTTACCCAGATTCTTATTCAAACCCCTATCCTGACCTGCCGGGTCAGGGGAAAGAAAAATATGTCAAGGAGACAGGAGCAAGGAAAGATTAAGTAACTTGCTCAAGACCACACAACAAGAAATTGGCAAAGCCAGGACTCAGACATGAGTGGTCTAACTCCAGAGCCCATGTTTATAACTACAATGTTAGCCTATCTCCCAAGTCCTGCTGGACATGGTCAGAGGACTTGGTCTTTGTTAAATTTCCTAAATGTGGTACACTCTGGATTGTCTATAAATGCACTTCCTACTTGGAAGTCTATCTGCAACATCTTAATACTAATTTGCTACGTCCCATCCAACCAACAACTTTATAAGTTATTTCCCCTCAATAAAAGTGAATATTATTGTCAGGGACAGATTTAAGAGGCAGCATATACTAGGAAAAAGATTATACATGCCAAATTAGTATCCATGATTTGTAAGCGACCTTGCTGCTGCTGCTTCAATTTACCTGGCTAGTTGAGAGTTGACTATACATGAAGAGAAAATGGTTCAGTTCAGCAATAGAAGCATGCTGTCACAGGAAAGCCTAGAAATAGCCAATTGGCATGTCTTGGGGAGCCACTGGACCACTGATAATACCCACACACATTTTAATAAGTTTCAGTGGAACACAGTGGATGAAAAGGAAGGCTTAGAGCCATACTACCAGGCTCCAATTTGAGTTCCACCGCTAACTAACTTTCTCCGTGGACAAGCTGTTTAACTTGCTCCAAGCCTCAATGCCCTCATTTATAAAAAGGGAGATAAAGATGATGATGATGATGATGATGATGATGATGATGATGATGATGATAGTCATTTCATAGTGTTGTTGGAGGTTTCATAAGATAATACATATAAACACATGGAAAACTTTCTAGAAATCTTAGCTATTGTTATTATTCCAAAGACTGCAGAGCTAAACAACAAAAGAATGAAGGTACAAGGACCAATTCTAATCCAAAGGGCCCTTAGAAATGTATATAAAGAAAGTAATCCTTAATTTAATGCTGAAAATTGGGCAAGGCAGCATAATAAGAGACCTTCGAATTGGCTAATCTGAATTGAAATTTCATCTCTCAGGTTAGCTCTCTCATTTTCACCATGTGATATAATCCCCATGAAACTCAATGTCTTCACCTACAAACTGAATAAATTCAGAGCTTTGCCTTACATATCAACTGTTTATGTGTATTTTCTTCTTTATGTTGCTCATGTCAATGGAACACATTTTTCTGTGCTATTGTTAATCTGAGTTTAGCTTTTGGTAAGTTCAGCAACTTCACTGTCAGGGGAAGAATAAAAGTGAGTTCACATAGAAATTATTGATTTTTTTTCTTTTTTGACTGTTTCAAAGGATAAAGAAGCAGTAAGATACTCAAACGTTCAATTTTCACCCTCTATCCACATCTAGCCTCCCCACAATGGGGTTTACTGACTAACTGGCTCCATCTTGGGGGCATGTATTTATGGCTGTTACTATAATTCCTCACAATTATTCCAATAAGCAAAACGTTTTTAGGTAAGAAAAATTACGTGAAGAGTTACATTCATTCTTTACCATTTATTTTATTTACTTAAAATTTTATGTATGCTAGATATTAGTTACTGAGTACGATTTTACACTAAAAGTGGTTGGAGTTCCTTAGAGAAATGACTGGGATTTAAAAAAATACAAGATAAACCCATAATATTTCAGGGGACAGAAAGTAAGGAAGTGCTCAAAATATAATGCAGACATGTCAGAAAAATTACAGGAGCTAGCTCTAAGGGGTTCTAAACGGTCAAATCTGGAACAATTTGAGCATCAAAATAATAAATAATAGAATATATGAGATTCTAGATGTCACATTGATTTGAATAAATAAATCATAAGTAAATGGGGGAGAAGGAAAATCTCATATTTACAGAAGAATACAAACTTTTAAACATAGAATAATTCAGTTAAAAATCACCATTTACAACTATCATAAGTAATAATAGGTTTTAGCAAGAATTATTATAAATGCTAAAATTTGTGATTGAAAGTATGACAGACAGTATGTTACTTAAATAGTCTGAGAGTATCTTCCCAGAAACTGTGTATAAATTACCAAGAGAAAAATAGCAACTGTACAGTGGAGAAACCCAGCAGGCAAATAATCAAATTATTGCAGTTTACATCATCAATATCGGGAAAAATTGGCATCTTGTGACTCTTGATATGATTCACTAAGAAAGAGACAATATTTTCTCTGTGGTATCCATATGCATAACTTGAGTCTAATCATGAGGGCACATCAGATAAACCCAATGAGGGGGATTCTGCAAAATACCTGGTCTATACTCTTCAAAAATGCAAGGCTGTGAAAGACAAAGGCTAAGGCACTGTTGCAGATTAAAATAAACTAAGCTTAGAAATGACAACAAAATGCAATTTATGATTCTGGATTAGAATTTGGGACGGGGGTGTAACTGGCAAAATTTCCTTATGGCCTGTAGATTAGATAATAGTATTATGTTAATGTTAAATATTCACATCTTGATAATTGTACTATGGTATTTAAAGGACTGTCATTGTTCTTCAGAAGTAAATACTGAAGTAGTTACGGGTAAGGAGGCATGATGTCTCCAACTTGCCATCAGATGACTCCAAAAACAATCAGTGTAGAGGGGGAGGGAGAGGAGAGAAGAATGTTGGGAGGAAGAGAGAACAGAGGAGAGAAGTGATAAAGCAAACAGATAGAAACATTAATAAAAGATTAACATCCGTATACCCTCTGCTTGGCTATGAATGTTCTTTGTACTAGTCTTCCAACTTTTCTGTAATATTGAAATTATATGAAAATAAAAACTACCCAAAGTAATACAAAAATAAATAACCAACTGTGCCATTTACATTTTTTAAATGCATGTTACATAATGTATTTGCAACAATTTTGAATAATTGGTCGGGGAATATATCTAGACATTTTACGATCAGCTAAAACAGAATTACTTCTTCTTTATAAGTTTTCACTTTACAATTTGCATTTTTCTGGGATATAACCTCAGCATAAAATATGAGCACACCTGTAATCCCAGCACTTTGGGAGGCTGAGGTGGGTGGATCACGAGGTCAGGAGTTTGAGACCAGCCTGCCCAAGATAGTGAAACCCCATCTCTACTAAAAATACAAAAAAAGTAGCCAGGTGCAGTGGCAGGCACCTGTAATTCCAGCTACTCGGGAGGCTGAGGCAGGAGAATCGCTTAAACCTGGAAGGTGGAGGTTGCAGTGAGCCGAGATCTTACCACTGCACTCTAGCCTGGGTGACAGAGCAAGACTCTGCCTATATATATATATATATATATATATATATATACGCGTGTGCGCGCACACACACACACATATATATATGTGTATATATATATATATGCCCCTCTGTCAGGATTAAGCACATCTTTTCCTGGGTTTGGAAAAAATCCTGAAATTATTAGTCAGTGGGCACTTACAATTCATCTCTACAAACTGCCTGGTAAATAATAGAGCACAAAATAAAGCCATTACCTCATTTAATTCAATCTTCATGGCATTCGTATGAATTAGTTATCAGGTCTTCATTTCAGAGACATGAAAACTGAGGTTCAAGAGCATGAACTATTTTGCCTCAGTCATGGCAGACCACGCCCTTAGTAGCAGTAGGGCAGTTCCCCATACCTGGACCACACTCTCTCCACTGCACCATAGCCCGCTTCTATGGAACCAAGTTGCTCTGCCTGAAACTTGCTCCAAGGATGTTGAAACCTTGATGGGATGAGAAGCTGGGAAAAGTGGAGTGGGGGGTGGTGTACTGTCATCTCAAAAGATACAAATCATTTCTCTTTTGAAAGAGAAAAAAGTTGAAAAACATCCTTTTGGAATATCTTTTTTTTTAATTTAAAAATAATCCCACCAAAATGGATACTATGCATAGAGAAGAGATATCATAACTGGAAATTGAGTTCTCTGAGAAGCAGAGACCATAGTAGCTTATACTTTAAGTTTCACTTGATGGATTCCAGGCAGTATGGTATCCAGGAGTATAATCTGTAGGATACTGTATACATTGTTTATAATGGAGACAAAGTTGCATCCATGCAGACTATGTACACAGGATTTAGAGCAAAGTACATGCCAAATGAAGATTTAGTAGATAAAAGAATATGGATTTAGGTTGTCCTGGGCCTTTAAATAGTAATGGGTTCTTGTGGGCATATATCATTCTTGGTTGATCAGTTGTTCATAGGACACTAAGAGCTAAGACCAAGGAGACTTCAAGGATTTGCAGACCTGATCTCTGACTCTCACTGGTGAAAAAACTGTAAAATGGGAACGTATTGCATGAACTCAGTGGGTTAATCTGGTCTGGTATGACATGTTATTATTTTAAAAGGGATAATCCAAATATTGAGAATGCAAAACTAAAAGGAGCCATATTTTCTTTCTGTAGTTTGGAAGAGTGAGAGGTAAGAAAAGTTGTTGCCTGTGCAGCTTTTCTACAAATATAAGGGAATGATCATTTCCATTAACAATCATGTTGGAAAAAGGAAAATCCTTGGACACAAAATAGTTAGGACGGCCAGCCTAAACTAAGACAAGAAAAGATGTTTCTTCCTTAAGTATGAAAGAGTAGATGGTTTAGCCACTACAGGAGCCTAGATACAAAAAACACTCTTAAATGTTGGCAATAATATGTTTTTTGCCTCAGGAGCCATCCAGAAATGAGCTGGGCTTGGAAATTGTGCCTTGGTTGGCCAGAGAAGTGCCTCTCTAACTGCAAAGGGAAGAAGCACTGTAGTCGAGCTTAGAAGCAGCTTTTACAGGAATTCTATGAGATTAAGCAAAAGTCTGTGGGCTTTGGAGTGGACATATCTAGGAACAAGTTATAAAGGGTTGTGATTTCCTTCCATTATTCCAGAGGCTTCAGAAAAGTCTTGTTTCATGATTCAGCCCATTTTCATGTGTGTGTGCGTGTGTGTCTGTGTGTTAAGGGGAAGAGTGTCAAGGAAGGAGGTTCCTGTCCATGCTTAGGCCTGAGTGAAAGAAGGGAGAGGTGTTGCCTTGCTGAGGTGGCAGGAACACAGCCCAAGGACAGGCTGAGAACTGGAAACGCTGAAGAAGATTCTTAACCAGAGTAGGGGCAATGGTCTGCAAGCAGGCCAGAGTACAGCGGTGCCCTGGAGGAAAGTTGGGCAAGCATGCGTGACAAGGTGAATTGGGAGACAAGATGCCATAACACAGGCATCTCATGAGAAACTGGGTAAGACTTGCAAAGGAAGGACTAGTGTTCAGCAAATTGAAATGAGAAGACATGAAAATTAATGCCATTCTAGCTAAAGTCCAGCATGTAGGATATTGGAGCATCCTAATTTGGGGGAAATTATATAAATTTACCTACATTGATACTCATATAAAAGGAAACATTAATTACTCTAATTTTGTGCAACAAAAAGTAATTCTTTTTTTAATTGAGATAAGAGATTTTATACATTCATGGGGTACAGTGAATATTTATTACATCCATAGAATGTTTAATGATCAAGTCATGTTATTTGGAATACCTGTCACCTTGAGTATTTATCATTTCTATGTGTTGGTAACATTTCAGTACAACAGAAAGTAACTCTGATTTAATAAACTATTTCAATTGTGCTGAAGTACAAATGCCTCATTATTCAATAATGTTTAGAAGAAACTAGAGACATATTAATATTTACATCCTACTGAAGCCTGTCATTCAAATAGGCACATGGCACTTGTTATTAACAAATAAACTTATTATGCCTGAGATGAGACTTTGCTTGCTTTGGTTATCTTTGACTGGGTAGCTCTGTTGGCAAGTTCTGAAGCCAATTAGGATAATGCACATGGTAGCGATAGATCTGGGTGTTGGATTCTGGGAAATACGAGCTTTTTTGGAACTGTGTAATGATGACAAAGGCATGGTAAAAGGAAGGCAAGGAGGTTCCTAATATTAAAATAGACCCTCATATCTGACATTCATTCTGAGTTATAACTTGTGTAAATATGTGTCTACCGTATCCACCAACAACACAGTTGCTACCTGCCACCTACAGATAATGTTTATCTTCCCACTTTTCTACCCACGCCCTGCTCCCATTACAATCTTCTGTTTTTGTCACCTCCCGCCACAACTCCAGGCCTGCCCAGTGGTCTCCAGAGTGTTCTCAAATTTTTAAGTCGCTTGTCTGTAAGTTCTTTTCCCAATACCTGAAAATCTGAGAAGGGAATGCTTGTCTTCTCACTCCTGGAGGTGGCACCTTCAATGTGTTATTGAGCCCTAACCCTCCAAAGACCCTAGCACTGAGTTCTATCTCCCACAAATAACCCCTAGACCTTGGTCAGCCATCATCTGAATTTAGTTGAATGCTGCTGATTTTAATATTCATTTCAGACAGACTTCACCTCTATTTAGAAAAATGCTTGGGGTTGAGGGAATGGTTCACACAATAGAGTGGCTCAAGAGCCCTGCATGGAGAATTCCCTGGGCTCTGAGTTCATGGAAACTGGTCCTTCAGCAGGCTGGTGGCTTAGCAATGTCCAGTGGCTACCACACATATTACCAGGGGTTAGTGAGGAAGGAAAGAGTGGAATGCCACCTCAATCCTACAAAATGGGCTGAGATTCTCCCGTCAAATGAAAGTATATTATACATTTCCTTCTGACACCATATCAAGAACTTGCCTCAAGGTTAAATAAATTCTAGAAATACTTTTTCCAGAAAAGAACATAACTACTTCCTGTTTTATATTTCCTTTTAGTAAACGGAAACTTTAAAGGCATTAAAGAGAAACATAGCAACTTTAATTTGTAATGTCTTTAGCTTCTGTCAGTTAAAATTAAGCCCATGATATCTGAGCACAATTTCCTATATTTAATAATACATAAAGCAAGATAATTAAAAGGTATGCACGCATGCTGGGAGAAAAACGCTTTTGAGTAAAACACTGACTTTAATCTCTGCCTCTATTGATGACATGTAGCGAAACCAAGCAACTGAAAGAAAAAAGAAAAAAAAAAGGACAATGGCAGAGACGATTCCTCACATTGGCTCTTTCTTCTGAGCCTCAGACTTCCAAATTCAATGATTTACTGGACATTTCCACTTCAAAGTCCTTAAAGTAGACTTCACAGACAGCTTTCAAAATCAAACTCAGCACCAAAGCCCCCAAAACCTGCTGTGTCCCTCACTTTAGGAATGAGAAAACCATCAGTCCAGTAACTTGAGAGTCATCTTGACTTCTTCTCCCTCAGAACAACCACCCACACACACATGCACATACACACACACGCAAACACATACATATCTAATCGAGCTCCATGTCAGTTATCTCTACTTCCTACTCAATGGTCTCCAAGCCCACTGCTACCACCTCACCCAAGCCATCTAGACCACTTCAATAGCATCCTAACTGCTTTCTCTGCCCCCAGTTTGGCCCCTTTCCAATTCATTCTCCAGTCAAATTCAGAGTGATCTATTTAAAACACAAAAGTGATCATGCCATTTCCTGTTTTAAAACATCAGTAGCTTTCCTTAGGAAATAATGGAGATAAATCAATTTTTCCTTTTATTGATAAGCCCTAGTTCTCCAGCATCAGTCTTCATTAATCCTACCCCCTTGCCTTCTATAGACTATTCAGACCGACCTTTGGTTCCTCCAACATACCGTGCTGGAACTTGCCTAAAATTTTATTGCTCACTGTTACACTTCTTTTAAATCCCAGTTAACTACCCCTTCAAGTCTGTGAGTCCTTCTCGTGCGCTCTCATTGCATACTAGATACATCCCAACCAGAAGACATGTGTCCTGAAGGTCCCTGTCTCCTCAATATATCCCCCGCTAGATTATAAATTCTGTGCAGGATTTTACATGTCATGTTTCTTTTCAAATACCCAGAAGCTGTCACACAGTAAACACTGAGTAAGTATGGAAGGAAGGAAGGGAGGAAGGAAGGAAGGGAGGAAGGAAGGAAGGAAGGAAGGAAGGAAGGAAGGAAGGAAGGAAGGAAGGAAGG